>NC_056729.1:1634748799-1634986299 GCF_019279795.1 Protopterus annectens
GACACTCTCGTCTTCCTCATACAATACCACAACTCCTCTCTAGGCACCCTGTCATATGCTTTCTCTAAGTCGACAAAAACACAATGCAACTCCTTCTGACCTTCTCTGTACTTCTCCATCAACACTCTCAGAGTAAACATCGCATCTGTAGTGCTCCTTCCCTGCATGAAACCATACTGCTGATCACTAATCATCACATCCCTTCTTAACCTAGCTTCCACTACTCTTTCCCATGACTTCATGCTGTGACTGATCAGTTTAATCCCTCTGTGGTTACTACAGCTTGGCACATCACCCTTATTCTTAAAAATCGGTACCAAAACACTTTTTCTCCATTCCTCAGGCATTCTCTCACTTTCCAAGATTTCATTAAACAATCTGGTTAGAAACTCCACTGTATTTCACCTAAACACCTCCATGCTTCCACAGGTATGTCATCTGGTTCAACAGCCTTTCCATTCTTCATTCTCTTCATAGCTATCCTTACTTCCTCCTTGCTAATTCATTGCACTTCATGACTCACTTCATTCCCTCTCATTCTCTTCATTCATCAACCTCTCAAAGTACTATTTCCATCTGCTCAACACACTCTCCTCACTTGTATGTTTCCCTCATTATCCTTTATCACCGTTACCTGCTACATATCTTTCCTAGCTCAGTCCCTCTGTCTAGCCAATTGATACAGGTCCTTTTCTCCCTCCTTAGTGTCCAACCTTTCATACAACTCTTCATATGCCTTATCCTTAGCCTTTGCCACCTCTCTCTTTGCCATGCACCTCATCTCCTTATACTGCTGTCTATTTTCTTCATCTCTTTGACAATCCCACTTTTTCTTTGCCAACCTCTTTCTCTGTATACTCCCTGTACTTTCTCATTCCACCACCATGTCTCCTTGTCGTCCTTCCTCTGTCAGGATGTCATACCAAGCACCTTTCTAGCTGTCTCCCTTACTAGCTCTGTTGTAGTTACCCAGCTATTTGGTAACTTTTCACTGCCAACCAGTGCCTGTCCTAACTCTTCCCTGAACTCCACCTCACAATTACCTTTTTTCAATTTCCACCATTTGATCCTTGGTGCTGCCCTTACACTCCTCCTCCTCTTCTTGATCACCAACATCATCCTACAAACCACCATCCTATGCTGCCTAACTACACTTTCCCTGTCACCACTTTACAATCTCCAATCTCCTTCAAATTGGCCCTCCTACATAAGATATAATCCACCTGAGTGCATCTTCCTCCACTCTTGTATGTCACCCTATGCTCCTCCCTCTTGTTAAAATATGTATTCACCACAGCCATGTCCATCCTTTTCACAAAATCCACTACCATCTGAACTTCTGCATTCCTTTGCTTAACACTATACCTACCTATCACTTCCTCATCCCCCCTGTTCCCTTCAACAACATGCTCATTGAAATCTGCTCCAATCACCACTCTCTCACCCTTGGGTACAGTCATCACCACTTCATCCAACTCACTCCAAAATGTTTCTTTCTCATCCATCACACACCCAACTTGTGGAGCATATGCACTAACAACATTCATCATTACACCATCAATTTCCAGCTTCATAAACATCACTCTATCCAACACTCTTTTCACCTCCAAAACACTCTTAGCATACTGTTCCTTCAGGATAACTCCTATGCCATTTCTCCTCCCATCCACACCATGATAAAACAATTTGAACCCACCTCCAGTACACCTAGCTTTATTCCCCTTCCATCTGGTCTCTTTCACACACAATATACCAACCTTCCTTCTGTCCATCATATCGGCTAGCTCTCTCCCTATACTGCCAATATTCAAAGTTCCGTCCCTCACTACCACAGTCCTAGCCTTTCTCCTCACTTCCTGCCTTCGACCATCCTTCCCCTCTTCTCCTCCTTCGGCCAACAGTAGCCCAATGTCCGTCAGCACCCTGTTGCCTAACAATATTGGTGGCGATCGTTGTTAACCCAGACCTCAACTGATCCGGTATATAAATATTTACTGCTGTCCACATGAATGATTTGGCAAAGCTGTACACCGGATGCCCTTCCTGATGCAACCCTCCCCATTTATCCGGGCTTGGGACCGGCACAAAGAATTGCACTGGCTTGTGCATCCCCAGTGGCTGGGTTACCATATTCTGTCATATCCATATTTAACTGATCATATCCTAAATACTTTTTAACCATATCATGGTTACATATTTCTACCCATAATTTATTAATTCTGTCACATGTCAAAAAACGTGTTTAGCCATTTCTAATTCTCCACAATTATTACAAATTCTACTTTGTTTCATTGCCCTGGGAAAAATTCAATGATTTGAGGAAGTGAATTTCGACAGTTTTGTGTCAATGCAGAGGTGTTTGATGGAAATGTCTTTTGACAAAATTATATAGACCCCTCTAATAAGATTTGTATTTTTATTTATGCACTTTTCAAGTCTTGATCTCTAATGTCACCTCACTCAATAACTACACAGAAAATATCATTTGATATTCAATGAGTTGGTGTAAAAGAAAATGTCTTGTCATAGCTGTCCTCTTCCAACAAGACATAACATTTTTTATTGCTGGGTGGGGTGGGTTTCTTACTAGAAAATCTTAGAATGGGCATAGGGAGGAGAATTAAGTGCATGTTTTGAAAGTCCATTGTTGATATATATATATATATATATATATATATATATATATATATATATATATATATATATATCAGTATATCTATAAATCTATATATATAGAGAGAGACACGTAGAAAGACATAACGTGTGTTAACATCCTTATTCTATATCCCCACTATGCAGATGTCTTTACAGATACAAGCAAGCTCTGTGTATTGTGAACTAAACACTGCTTAGTCATAATTTATTATCTACACACTTCACCTTATAAACACAAGGTGCAGGGTTTAATTCTGACCTTGGTATATTGGCTAGACTTAAAATGACCCTTCAGGACAGTTAGCCTAGTATTCACCTATAAGCTTATAAAACTAATGTTGACTTATCCAGAGAATTTTTAACAGTCAACTACTTTATACACCTTAAAAGGTAAATCAAACATCAACAGATTTCTTAATTGAATGATGTGATGCTGACTAATGCAGATTGTAGGGAAGACCAGTAATCCTTTAGGAATGTCTTAATGGTTATTAAAGAGCATATGCATAGCTTTCAGATGAATCAGGACAAATCTTAACAGAATCAGGGTCAAATCCAGAAATAATCAGGGACAATGAGAGAATTATTTTTAAATATCTGTACTATCAACTTGAGGCATTGACAGAATAAGAGGATGTGAATTAATATACATTTTCTAAAATAAAAGGTCAATTACTCTAATTATTTTCATTGTTTATTAAGTATAACTCACTATCATTTCTCCAAAATTCAGCAGTTTTAGGAGGGATTAAGAGAGACAGAGGTAAATTTGAGTCAAAATTAGGGGGTTGAGAGGCATGAGCTTGCAGTTTAGTCAGTTGTAACTCCAGAGTAAAAGAGAAATCTGGTTTTCTAAATCTGGAAACAAGAAAGAAAAACATATGTGTGTGTGTGTGTGTGTGTGTGGGGGGGGGGGCACAGCCATTTGCATGGTCTTACTTAAAGTTACCTCCTCAGAAGTGACATGATTGTGGAGCAGGTTGACAAGTTTCATTAAGTGTCTTCTTAATCACAGAACCACAACTCTGTTGCAACTGATTATCTGCAGAAGACAACAAACTCTTAGGCTGGTATGTTAGTAATAGAGGCCAAACCACTGGCCTGTTTTAAGGTTTAAAATAATTTACATATATCCACATCATTTTCAGACATTAAGGGAAGGCCTTTGACTATGCGTGTGATCCTGTACAAACTATAAAGATGTGAGTCTGTGACTAAGCACAATGCAAAGAAGAGAGCATAGTACTGTACAAACTGTATGTGACAAGGCAGAAGGAACAAAAACTATAACACAAAGTGTGCTTCTGTAATGAGAACAATTTGACCAGTGACTGCAACAAGGCATTGTTTCATACTGGCTCTTGCAGAATAGATGGATAACATCCAAAGTCTTAGTAACGGAAGAATAAACATTCTTTCTTGATCTCTTTTACAGTAAGTGGCAGATGTTTGCATGGTCATTCAGTAAACCAGCTGTTTCATAAAGAGTAGCACAGTCATACTGCATTTGGCTTCTTGTTTCAGCTATTAGAGCAATCATCCCATCATTAACCATTGCAGAGCCCAGAAATTCAAGCAAGGGCATTTAGAGTATTTTTGAACAGAGAGAGATCTTGAAATTTGAAATAAAGTACTGCTACAGATGATGACTTGTTTTATATATATATATATATATATATATATATATATATATATATATATATATATATATATATATATATATATATATATATATATATATATATATATTAATTCTCACATGATAGTACTGCAGACAGGATTTTATTAAATTAATTTCTATTTATTGGACAAAACTGTATCCAGATGTCTACCCCCTTTTGTCTGTTAGGCTGGTGCTTAAAGAACTTGCTCTCACAGTGACATGTACTCCAAGTTCAGAGAACAAATATTTAGTGAAAGGACTAAGGACAGAATACAATGCCGTGGTGGTACGGCGGTAGCATTCTTACCTCACAGCAAGAGGTCCTCCCATTCGATTTTCGGCTGGGCTTGGGAGTGCCTTCTGTGTGGAGTCTGCATGTCCTCCCTGTGGTTGGGTAGCATTCAAAAGACATGCGTGTGTAAATGGGCGTGCCTTTGATAAAAGTTGGGTGTCGAGCTGGCACCTCGGCATTTCATAAAAATCTACTGCCATTCATTAGCGGACCGGAGTTCCGCTGTGGCGACCCCTTACCGGGAAAAGCCGAAAGACAAACAACAACAACAACAACTAAGGACAGAATACAGAAACAGACTCCATTGTTAATAGTAAATAAGGCTTCTGCAAAAAAAAGGGCTTTCTGCACTATCATGGAAACTAGCGATTGACAGGCATATTAACCACAATGATGAAAGATCTAATTATCAGATAAATTCCATGTCATTGAATTACTCTGTGATTACTGAATGCATTAATCAGCACTGTGCTGCAGTAATCACCCCCATGGCCATGCATCACTTTGACAGAGGCACCTCCCTCACTCACACGTGCACACACACACACACACACACACACACACACACACACACACACACACACACGCATGTAGCCACACACATACACCACCACTACTTATCTGCTTAACTCCCCAGCACTTACATCTAGTGTGATCTCCACCATTGCCAATAATGGGTGAAGGTGAACTTTTGGATGAGTTAGCTAACAGAGGTGATGGTAATGATTTTGGTAAATTATTTAATGCAGATATACCTGGGAGAGAGCACATGGCTAATTATCATATGCAGTTCCAATGCAATGTCTCATTTATATTCACTGTAGGCCAGAAAAGCAGCCAGCTGCAGTGCTAAAGCATTGTGGTAGGGCTGTTTCTGAATAACAGCTAACACCAGTAATAAAGACAGTATTCAGCTTGACATAATGTTTCTTATTCTCAAGGTATATATCTAAAACTTAATTTGACGTGCTGTTTACTTCTGTCCAAGGGTACTAATTTTCCATTTTTTCAGGGAAATACCAATAAATTTCAAATATGATCTATCAAAATACTGCAAAAACAAGATTTCCATGGAATTTGGCATTTTCGACCAGAGCACTCATTCACTACAGCCTGTGTTTTTTCTCCTCTTAACAACATATAATACCATCAGTGTACTGTGTTGACTGTTCTGTAATTTTGCATATATATGCAGACATATCATGTACACACACACACACACACACACATATATATATATATATATATATATATATATATATATATATATATGAGAGAGAGAGAGAGAGAAAGAGAGAGATGCAGCAGAAAATTATAATGAAAGCATGGTAAGAGCTAGAAATTATATTAAAAATTACATGTATAAGACAGATTTCACCTCATAAAAAACAAATTTCATTTTTAAGAATGCAATCAAAATGAAGAGTGTAGTATGCTATCAGTAAACCATAAAATAAAAATGTATGTGCAGCATTTTAAAACTTGTTAATTAATTAAACAATTGACTCTTAAAATAAAAATGCACATACATTTATATAAATTTACATAAAAATAATTTATCATACTACCAAGTACATCTTATCAAAATTAATTTTTATTTTAAGAGTCATTTATTTAATTAAGTAACGAGTTTTAAAACGATGCACTAATGGATAGTAATGTGTCAATTAATGACATCATGAGGGTATAAAAGTGTTTGAACTTAAGGTTTTTAGTATTCTGATGAAGTCCCCTTTGTGGAGGGACGAATGTGTATAATTTTTGTAATAAAATGTGTTTTATTGCTGATACTCTGGATATACATTTTCATTTTTAAGAATCATAAATCAGTGTCACTGTTTCTGGCTTATGTAGTATGTTACAGCTGTTTATGGTAAAACTGATTGTGTAAATACATGGACACTGCTTCATCAAGACTGGCAAATGAAAAAAAAACAGTTTTTATTTGCTGTAAAATAAACTTAAGCATATTCAATGTATTTTAGCAGTAGCTGTAATTTTGCTGCAAGACGGTAGATTTTCCTCATTGAGAGTACTGCAAAAATAACAGTGACAGTGTGCCATGCATTGCACTAGAGCTGTTTAGTCATGCTACATGCATTTAATGTGATTCAAAGATGTGCGTACACTGTTAGCACATCTGTTGATATCTGAGACATAAAACTATATTGACCCATGCAGTTCCATGTAGCGAATGTGAAATGTGATCTCCTGTGTGTTCTATTATATCAAATGTGCTACTCTTTGAGAAGATACCAGCCAGCACAGATCTGTGCAGGACAAATTAGCCCTGGCATGTACATACTAGCGTTTGAAATTTGTTTCATAGGAAATAATGGCATGTGCCAGAAATTACCTGCATGCAAGTACGTTGCATCTTCCAAGCACATTTGCTGTATTCATGCTGCCACTGAATCAGTCTGGCTACATGGATGTCATATTGTGTCCTTCCTTTGCATAAGAAATACAGGTAGGACCAACTGCTTGCCAAAGACAGTCCAGTGCAAGCACCTTTTCTGGCAATCTGTTCTGAACTGATTCCCCCCTGTGCATAACAATAGTCAGCATGCATGGTACTATTTAGTCAGAGTGAGTTACTGAATGCTGAAGTAAATATATAGAATATGAAATAATCATCCTTCAGGATTAACAAGGTCAGCATCTCAAAATATTGTACATTTGTGTTTGATACAGGAAGATCAAATTATCAATTTTTCCTCCCATTTTTTGGGCACTCTTTCCTGTACTTTCACCCACTGGCTCATTCAATCTGGCAGACTGAGGGCCAGTTTTCCTGGACTGGGTGAGAGCTGTATGCCCTATTTGAATCTGCCTGAGAATCTCTCTCAGGATTCAAATCCACGGCAAGAGTTGGGTGTAGGGAGCATACCAAGTTGCTGTTTCTTGGCAGGTGGTCTGCCCTTTCTTCTAGGAAGTATATTGTATTGCATAGTACAAAATTAATTATTGGCAGCTGCCTCAGCTGCCTTGGAACTTCACTTGATGAATCCCAATGCTCCCCACTAGGTATCACCCATGTATCAAACAAGAGACGTCTCCCCTCCATGAATGGGTGAGTCAGCAATGGTTGCTTATTTCCATCCTTCCTAACCTCCTATTATAGGTACCCAAGCCACTTGGGTCACCTGTGGTGTAGTCAGGGCTTTCTCCCTCTACTCCACATTTGGAAAATGGTTATTAACTCTCTTCTCAAATCAGTCACTTTACGTCATGTTTCAGTTTTAATACTGCAGTCCTACATAAGACATCTAAGACTTTAGTGAGGACTGTAATCATCCGCATCATCCATAACTCATGACCCAGACTTGTCAGCATAGCTCTTGAAGACTATTGGACTGTCAAGATCAGCTGACAAGGAACTGATCCTCATGATCCGATTATATTTCTGGAGCCACATTGCCAAACTAAGTAAAATAGAGAAGTCATTTTGCATGGGAGAAGTTTAGAAATAGAATATACATTCAAAATGGTATGGTTGAGGTGTGTACTGTAAAGAGGAAACTTTAGCTCCACTAGCCCCCCCCATACGTCCCCCACTGTAATATACATATGAACTACAAGACATTATACTGGGGATATGGCACCTCTATTGTTGCAATCACAAACTGTGCAATCAGTATGGTTCTAATAGATAACAGGTATTAGAAACAAGACCATTGTTGCCACGGCATGGCACAGTGTTGCAATGGCGACAGTATAGCAGCAGACAGGGCTGTAGCTACTGAATGGGAGAAGGGGGCAGTACTAAGACAACTTAGCTGGCATGGACAGTCATGCGCACACAAATAGGGCCAACATGTGTAACCCAAAGGTATCATAGGATCATAGGAGATTACTAGGCTAATGGTCCTGGGGCACTTACAAGCCTACCCAAGAGTTTATCCCAAATAAAGAAACTTCAGTCAGCACCTGTCACCTTTGTCAATGAGAGACAAAGGTGGAACCCCTGGGACAAAATTGTGGTTTCCCAAACACTCATCAAGGCTGCACTTGGAGGGTCAGCAAGGTACTCTGTTTGACATGTATGGGAAGTCTATTCCAGAGATGGAGCAGCCTCTGGGAGACAAACCTGTCTCTCCTGCAGGTTTTGTTGATGTCACATATTAGATTTAGGCCTATTGAGTGGGCATTGTGAGAGGGGTTAGACTTACGGATATGGAGCATTTCTAGTAGGGCAGGGTCCGATATTGCCTTGTAGGCGAGACACAGATCACCTCTGAACAATCTGTATGATACCGAGTAGAGTGATAGTGATTTAAGCCTGTCTGCATAGAACAAGTGTTAGAGGCAATGTATTCTCTTTGTGAGGTATTTCTGTGGCCTTTCCAGTTGGTGTAGGTGTTTGGAAAGGTACATAGCAAAAGGGGCATTATACTCAATTATAGGCCTAATGAGGGTGGAGTTCAGAGAGGTAATAACCTCTTTTTTTCTGGATGCAATCCCTTTACTTATGAATTGAACCAAGTAAAAGGCTTTTCTGACCACTGCCACTACATGATTGTCGAATGTGAGATTGTTGTCAACCTGAGTACTCAGGTCTCTCACCACAGCTTGTGTGCTTAAGGGGTTGCTGTTGATGTGGTAATCAGTAGGGTCGGTGTTTTTGCCAAATGGTATGATAATACATTTATTTGCATTTAACTTAAGGCCATGAGTTTGGCACCAGTTATTTGTAGCTGTGAGACCATCTTGCAGTATGTTAACATCATTTGGGGAGTCAGTGACAGCACCAAACTTACAGTCATCCACAAACTTGGTCAACCACAGACCCTTTGTCTTTGCCTGGACCTCTGAGAAGTAGATTCCAAACAGTAGGGGTCCCAGGACAGATCCCCGTGTGACACCACTAGTGACAGGTCTACTGTCAGAAGTGGCGGCACCTGTTTTGACCTTGTGGATCCTATCTGTGAGCCAGTTGGTCACCCATCTAACTAGACAGGGATTAACAACAAGTTGTGTTAGTGTTCTGATGATGCCCAAGTGGGGGATTGTGTCAAAGGCCTTGGCCAGGTCAAGGTAAGCTGTATGTACTCACTTTCCCTCAACCAGGGCCTTGGTGACAGTCTCAAAGATATCAGCTAAGTTCAATAGGCAAGATCTGCCCCTGACAAATCCAAATTAGATGGGGTTGAGTGCTTGGATATTGCCTATGTCCTTGTTTATGAAATCCATAATAATACCCTCCATGGCTTTACAGATCAGACTTGTCAAGCTAATGGGGGCAATTGTTTCCCAGGTCAGTAGTGGCACCATCTTTGTGCAAGGGGATGACAATGGCAGTTCTCCACTCTGCTGGAATGAAGCCTGTAATTAGGCTGTGGTTGAATAGGGTGCTCAATGGAGAAGCTAGTTCTTGCTGGAGATAGGGCAGAATACAGCCTAGAGTACTATCAGGTCCCATGGAGGCTGTATTCTTTGCCTTGGATAGGGCATTTAACACTTGATCTATGGAGATGTGAGGTGTGGAACAAGTGTCAGGTATGTTGACTGGACCTTTGGGGGGGGCGATAAGGGGGTAAAGTTTTCACTGAATGTATCAGCTAGCAGGTTGGCTAAGTCAGCAAGATCAGTGTAGTGTTACCATTAAGCACTAGTTCAGAACAAACTTGGGCTTTGCCATGGAGGTTCCTAATGTAACTGAAGAAGGATGTATAGTTTCCCTTTGTTTTGGTGGCTAGTTTTAACTCCTAATTGGCTTTGGAGAGTTTCACTAGTGATCTAATTTGTTTGTTGAGGTGGAGGAGGGAGCTTTTCCAATTTGGAATTTGTTCCTTTTTACCCTTGGACAACAGTTTCTTCCTTTTATTGTGATGACTGTTGATAGAGGATGGCCACCAGACAGGTTTGTGCTTCTTTGAGGAGCAGGTTTTAGTTTGTTGGGTATGGCTGAGCCCATGCAGTTGTACAGGTGCTTGTATACTGCACTGGCATACTGTTCAGCATAGTTGTCTGCATGGTCTGAGGGGGGAGGTGGTATGAAGATGCTGATACCCTCCCTTAGGAGGTTGCAGTCAGCTACTGAAAAGTTTTTTAGCTTGGTTATAGCTGGGGAAGGGTTGGGTGGGATAGAAACTTCAAATGGAACAGACCGATGATCTGATCTCACCCCAGGGAAGAACGTACTATGGGAGTAGTGCAGCAGTCACCCATGTTGGTGAGAACCAAGTCCAATATGTTATCTCCCCTTCTGAGGGATGAGACCAACTGATCTAGTGTGTTAGAACTGATGAAGTCAAGGAATCATTGGGTGAGTGCATTAGTGCAGGAATAGTTCACCCAGTCTATAGTGGGATAGTTGAAGTCACCAAGGATCAGGGTGTTGCGGGGGTACCTTGACGGAGTCAAGTAGGTACAGGTAGGAGGGTGAGTGTCCTGAGACATAGAGTGGGGGGGTCTATACCTGGCTATAACTTGGATGGGTATCTTGCCAACTGTTAGTTGCACCTGAAATAATTCCACTGCGTCATGCTGGTAAACCAGTCTGGAGGTGTGCCTGTTCTTATTGAAGCTAGAGACTCCACCACCCTTAGTCATTCTGACCTCATTTTGTGGTTGGAAAGTGTGGAATGAGGCATAGCCTGGTAAAGCAGGAGTGGTCTCCATAGCCCTGAACCAAGTTTCCTTGACTGCATAGACATCAGCATCTTCCAGTGTGAGGAGAGCCTCCAGTGAGTGCATTTTCAGATTAAGCCTGTTAGCATTGAGCAGCAGACCTTCAATTTGCTTTTTGACAGATATTTTATGTTGGAAGATTTATCTTTGGGACATAGCCTAAAAAAGACAATGGGGGAGGCTGGAACCTTGGCCAAGATCTGAAACCCCAGGGGTGACAGGTGGAAGCCATCTCTGGAAAAGCATTGAGGCCTGTCAACCATGTCATCCCAGGCAGACAGATACGGGATCCCCTTAGAAAATCACCAGAAACTAAGCCAATTATTGAAGTCAAACATATTTGTTGGTATTGTGGTATAATTCTTGGTGAAGGTAGGATGCTGATTAGGACTAGAGTCATACCTGCCTGGATCACATACTCTGAGAACTCAATCATGTCTCTCTTCATATAGTCCATCGACGTGCATCTCAAGTCATTCCCACCAATATGGACAATGACAGAGGCATACTTGTACCTGTGTGGAGAGATTTAAGTGCATGCGTGATGTGACGGATTCTAGTGCCTGACAGACAGCTGATCATGACCTTCTCCTTGTTGATCCTGGTGAGGGGGACATCAGTGTGTCTCACTACTGAGTCACCAATGACTAGTATGTTTGGTTTATTGTTATGCCTTATGGGCTGTGTAGGTTTATTGTTATGCCTTATAGGCTGTGTTTGTGAGACACTTGTTTGTTGACTACTGTGTGTGATGTGATTGGTTTTGTGTGTGGAATGTTGGTGAGTGTATTTTGGGGGTCTCTGTTGTTTAGGTAAGTTTTTGTTCAGGGTCCCTGCATAGGTGGGTGTGTGCCTCTGTGATGTGAGTGGTGTGGTGTTTGTACTGTCAATCTCCTCTTTGTCAGGAGTACTGATTGTGGTGTGAGACAGCATGGATTCCAACTTATAGATGTAGATGCATCTCTTGCAAGTAGAATAATTATGTGCTAGGAGAAGGGGACTGTCCATGAACATGAGACAGTTGCTACACTGTGTCTGCATACTCATGTCGACTAGGCTGGCAGGGGAAACTGATGGGAATTGTCCAGACATAGTGCTATGAATACTTGGTGGACTTATGAAGAACAGGGTTTGATATGGGTTTGTTTGCAAAAATCCTAAATGCAAAATAAATGGCCTGAAGCACAAGTGCTACAACAAAAACGAAGATGCTTAGAATAGCAGGTAAATTTAATCAGGCTACTAACAAGCAGTAATAAGTGCAGAATAAGAGTACTTGAACACTTAAGAGCACACAGAACAGCAAACTAAGGTAATAAGCTAGAAGACAGTTACATTTATTTGCATTTAACTTAAGGCCATGAGTTTGGCAGCAGTTATTTGTAGCTGCGAGACCATCTTGCAGTATGTTAACATCATTTGGGGAGTCAGTGACAGCACCAAACTTACAGTCATCCACAAACTTGGTCAACCACAGGCCATTTGTCTTTGCCTGGACCTCTGAGAAGTAGATTCCAAACAGTAGGGGTCCCAGGACAGATCCCCGTGTGACACCACTAGTGACAGGTCTACTGTCAGAAGTGGCGGCACCTGTTTTGACCTTGTGGATCCTATCTGTGAGCCAGTTGGTCACCCATCTAACTAGACAGGGATTAACAACAAGTTGTGTTAGTGTTCTGATGATGCCCAAGTGGGGGATTGTGTCAAAGGCCTTGGCCAGGTCAAGGTAAGCTGTATGTACTCACTTTCCCTCAACCAGGGCCTTGGTGACAGTCTCAAAGATATCAGCTAAGTTCAATAGGCAAGATCTGCCCCTGACAAATCCAAATTAGATGGGGTTGAGTGCTTGGATATTGCCTATGTCCTTGTTTATGAAATCCATAATAATACCCTCCATGGCTTTACAGATCAGACTTGTCAAGCTAATGGGGGCAATTGTTTCCCAGGTCAGTAGTGGCACCATCTTTGTGCAAGGGATGACAATGGCAGTTCTCCACTCTGCTGGAATGAAGCCTGTAATTAGGCTGTGGTTGAATAGGGAGCTCAATGGAGAAGCTAGTTCTTGCTGGAGATAGGGCAGAATACAGCCTAGAGTACTATCAGGTCCCATGGAGGCTGTATTCTTTGCCTTGGATAGGGCATTTAACACTTGATCTATGGAGATGTGAGGTGTGGAACAAGTGTCAGGTATGTTGACTGGACCTTTGGTGGGGGCGATAAGGGGTAAAGTTTTCACTGAATGTATCAGCTAGCAGGTTGGCTAAGTCAGCAAGATCAGTGTAGTGTTACCATTAAGCACTAGTTCAGAACAAACTTGGGCTTTGCCATGGAGGTTCCTAATGTAACTGAAGAAGGATGTATAGTTTCCCTTTGTTTTGGAGGCTAGTTTCAACTCCTAATTGGCTTTAGAGGTTTTCATTAGTGATCTAATTTGAGGTGGAGGAGGGAGCTTTTCCAATGTGAAATTTGTTTTTACCATTGGACAACAGTTTCTTCCTTTTATTGTGATGACTGTTGATAGAGGATGGCCACCAGACAGGTTTGTGCTTCTTTGAGGAGCAGGTTTTAGTTTGTTGGGTATGGCTGAGCCCATGCAGTTGTACAGGTGCTTGTATACTGCACTGGCATACTGTTCAGCATAGTTGTCTGCATGGTCTGAGGGGGGAGGTGGTATGAAGATGCTGATACCCTCCCTTAGGAGGTTGCAGTCAGCTTCTGAGAAGTTTTTTAGCTTGGTTATAGCTGGGGAAGGGTTGGGTGGGCTAGAAACTTCAAATGGAACAGATCGATGATCTGATCTCACCCCAGGGAAGAACATACTATGGGAGTAGTGCAGCGATCACCCATGTTGGTGAGAACCAAGTCCAATATGTTATTTCCCCTTGTGGGGGATGAGACCAGCTGATCTAGTGTGTTAGAACTGATGAAGTCAAGGAATCATTGGGTGAGTGCATTAGTGCAGGAACAGTTCACCCAGTCTATAGTGGGATAGTTGAAGTCACCAAGGATCAGGGTGTTTGGGGGGGGGGGGTACCTTGACGGAGTCAAGTAGGTACAGGTAGGAGGAGTGAGTGTCCTGAGACATGGAGTGGGGGGATCTATACCTGGCTATAACTTGGATGGGTATCTTGCCAACTGTTAGTTGCATCTGGAATAATTCCACTGCGTCATGCTGGTAAACCAGTCTGGAGGTGTGCCTGTCCTTACTGAAGCTAGAGACTCCACCACCCTTAGTCTTTCTGACCTCATTTTGGGGTTGGAAAGTGTGGAATGAGGCATAGCCTGGTAAAGCAGGAGTGGTCTCCATAGCCCTGAACCAAGTTTCCTTGACTGCATAGACATCAGCATCTTCCAGTGTGAGGAGGGCCTCCAGTGAGTGCATTTTCAGATTAAGCCTGCTAGCATTGAGCAGCAGACCTTCAATTTGCTTTTTGACAGATATTTTATGTTGGAAGATTTATCTTTGGGACATAGCCTAAAAAAGACAATGGGGGAGGCTAGAACCTTGGCCAAGATCTGAAACCCCAGGGGTGACAGGTGGAAGCCATCTCTGGAAAAGCATTGAGGCCTGTCAGCCATGTCATCCCAGGCAGACAGATACGGGATCCCCTTAGAAAAACACCAGAAACTAAGCCAATTATTGAAGTCAAACATATTTGTTGGTATTGTGGTATCATTCTTGGTGAAGGTAGGATGCTGATTAGGACTAGAGTCATACCTGCCTGGATCACATACTCTGAGAACTCAATCATGTCTCTCTTCATATAGTCCATCGGCGATGCATCTCAAGTCATTCCCACCAATATGGACAATGACAGAGGCATACTTGTACCTGTGTGGAGAGATTTAAGTGCATGCGTGATGTGACGGATTCTAGTGCCTGACAGACAGCTGATCATGACCTTCTCCTTGTTGATCCTGGTGAGGGGGACATCAGTGTGTCTCACTACTGAGTCACCAATGACTAGTATGTTTGGTTTATTGTTATGCCTTATGGGCTGTGTAGGTTCATTGTTATGCCTTATAGGCTGTGTTTGTGAGACACTTGTTTGTTGACTACTGTGTGTGATGTGATTGGTATTGTGTGTGGAATGTTGGTGAGTGTATTTTGGGGGTCTCTGTTGTTTAGGTAAGTTTTTGTTCAGGATCCCTGCATAGGTGGGTGTGTGCCTCTGTGATGTGAGTGGTGTGGTGTTTGTACTGTCAATCTCCTCTTTGTCAGGAGTACTGATAATGGTGTGAGACAGCATGGATTCCAACGTATAGATGTAGATGCATCTCTTGCAAGTAGAAGAATTATGTGCTAGGAGAAGGGGACTGTCCATGAACATGAGACAGTTGCTACACTGTGTCTGCATACTCATGTCGACTAGGCTGGCAGAGGAAACTGATGGGAATTGTCAAGACATAGTGCTCTGAATACTTGGTGGACTTATGAAGAACAGGGTTTGATATGAGTTTGTTTGCAAAAATCCTAAATGCAAAATAAATGGCCTGAAGCACAAGTACTACAATAAAAACGAAGATGCTTAGAATAGCAGGTAAATTTAATCAGGCTACTAACAAGCAGTAATAAGTGCAGAATAAGAGTACTTGAACACTTAAGAGCACACAGAACAGCAAACTAAGGTAATAAGGTAGAAGACAGTTAAGTAAGAGCAGCTGAATAAAGTATAAATATATTTTTTCTTTTTTTAGTGGAGAGGGAGTGAACAGAGCAGATTAAGAGACTATAGGGGTTGTCCTTCCCAAGTGCTCTCTCTACACCATGGGATACAGGGAGTAGTAATGGTTGGAGAAGTTAACCCCACCAGAGACAAAGTTGCTCCTACAAGCACTATCCAACACATGAAGAGTTATGTGCCATATAGGCATCTAGAGCAGACACTTCTGTTGAGGACATTGGTGGCCCAATCAGAAGCCACTGATGCATCCATGGAGTTGCAGACAACTGTCTGTGAGATGCAGAGTTACATGCTAGGGTTACACAGATAGCACAACCTGTTCTGAAAACAGCATCACTGTCAACACTGTTCATGTCTGTCCCCGCCTCTGGGCATTGACACTTCTATGATTGCTGCCAATGTTCTTCTGGCTCCACTGTTTGGGCACTCCACTGGCCAAGCCACTCAGGATCCCAGCATTCAATACCATCACACTCCCCTGTAACCATACAGAGTGCAACACCTATGTATTACTTTTCACTGGATCATGGATGCTGCATTCTATTGCCACACAATGTGGGCTACAGTGGGATTCCTGTACATGCCCCTGAAGTGATACACCATCCATTCAACAGGATACCTTCATTCCTTATACTGAAAGCCCACCTGGTATTCCCAGCTAGCACTTGTCTTATGGAAGCTCCACCCTGTCATTGGATAAGCTATTCCCTAGCTCTACCAGTCTCCTTGCTGTATGCATGGCTACCCATAACCTTCCACTTATATTGGCATCATTGTCCCCTATTGTTGTGCTCCACACCAACGGTGCAAAACGATGATGCTTATCCTCCTGCTTGATATAGTAATGTGTTTAATCAAGGCACTGTATGGGTGTGTTCTTGTAGACATCAGTTTTATTTTTGTGTTGTCTTATTCTTAGTATATAACTATAGACCATAAACTTCCTGCATGCCAGTGCTGCAATGTATTACACCCACCTCATTCTCACATGGAGTACAACTGCAGCCAGTTCCTCCTCTATACTAAATCATCCTTTGTTGCTGCCACAGGTATGTCTGGAAATCCTACAGTCCCCATATTGTAACATCTGCCATAGCACCATATTAACATTCAGCATACTGCAAATATCTTACCGCAGGTCTCCAAAGCACACTGCTGTGCACCACCATATGTACCCAAGCAGCCGACGTGGGCCTTTACAATTCCTAACATTCATTCCATGATGTTCAGTGTCTGATTTATCTACTACTTCTGCCATGGTCCAGGGCTGTAGTTGTCATCTTCAGCCATGGTTCCAAGGCATATCCTGCATCACCTGCAACACACATCACTAGACAGCATTATGAGCAGTCCATTACCTGCATTCAAGGAACAAGCATACATAAGACTCCATAGGTGGCAATGTGTACTTTTACCAATTAAATAACCCGGTGGAAAGTCACCTCACATAAATCACTAGTATATGTTGCATATATGCCAGATATAAAGACACCTTTGAAACAACACCCATAGCTACACATAGAACACTGTATCCAATGTGTCTATTGCTAAGCCCTTAATACAAACCAGTGCACATCCAAATTTCATTGTCATTGTCATTGCGGATTCTATAGTGAGGCTCACCAATGCCCTCCTAGCCGGTCTCAGTAAGGACAGACTCATGGTTAGCTGCCTTTCCAGAGCTAGGATCCGTCAAGTCACAAAGGCGATAATGCCATTGAACCACAGGTCCATGTGGTTGTTAATGACCTGAGACATACCTCCCTTGACAATATAAAGCAAGATATGATCAAGCTCGCTGAATATGTGTCTCAGGCAGATATGAGCCTAGTGCTGAGCAGCATGCTACCTTCTCCAAGGATGATTCCTCTTTAGCAACAGAAAATTATTGATTTTAACAATTGGTTTAGCTTCTGGTGTTAATCTAAGGGGATACAATATTTGATCCCATGGGGGAACATGATTGACCAACCACTCTGCTTTGCCAAGGATGGCAACACTTCCCTCTAGGCTTTTGGATATTGAGAAAGACCTTTTCAACCTCCATCATGCCATTTTTAGGCAATGCAAAACTGATAAACCTCCCAACTTAACTGAACCTATGAATGAATATCTGATGGTGATACTGCTCAATGCCAGAACTCCCTGCAAGCCTTCATCTCCCTGTAGAGTGTAGACATGTGAGTAGATTATTTTAAAATAAACAATCCAAAACACTTCCTATAACAATATGAATAAATATAATAAAAGTGTAACCTTCAATGTTGTACCATGTCTTATCCTATTTGTCATACCCAATCCAACCCCAAATGCTGGAGGGAACCCAGCATATATTTACACTAAATGTAATCACTTATACTCACTCCCTAAAATAAGAGACATGCATTTTGTAGAGGCATGCATTTTGTTATTAACTGTTAATATTCAAATCCAATTCCATGGTTAACCTTCTGGTAGGTAATGTTCTAAAATTAATAATACATTCTGTCTCCAGTAGAATCATTTGCATACACCACATCTCTCATTGCAATGCTGATCCTTATTTGCATACCGTTATGCTATCATTTGCATACACTGCATATCAAACTATTTTTCCAGTAGCAGTTCCCATTACCTGTGTCTCTGAAACACTCATTTCCTGAGTTACCACTGTTTCACATAATGATATGCAATGTTTGTTTCTGAACACCCAGATAATCTATAAACTTATTTTACAGACAACATTTATTTATTTATTAATTACATAGTAATTTTTGCCCCACCTTTCATAATTACACATAATTGCTTCTCTTGCTTTTTTATAGGTTCCTAGGTGTTTACTAGGCTATTGACCACAAGGGCCTTTTTAAGCCTAGCCATGCATCCCAAATCTCTGCTGGGTTCTGGCAACCTTGGCAAGTGTTATCAGGGACATGGGAGGTGACACATTTGCAAGCAGGCTCCTGGGAGATGAACTACTAACTCCGGTATGTGGGAGATGAACTATTTACAGGCTGCCAGTGTTCATTAAAAACATAGGCACCAAATCACGGATGAATTTCCTGTCCTCTGTCCAGTTGTCCAAGTTACACTTGAATTGGGTTAGGAAGGAACTCTGCTTCACATGTATGGGGAGCCTGTTCCAGAGAGGGGGTAGTTTCTGGGATACATACCTGTCTCTCCAGCATGTCCTATTCATATTACAGTGAAGATTTAAGTCTTTAGAATAGGTAATTCTGGTGCTGTTTGTTTTACGGATAAGCAGGAGGTCTCTCAGAGTGGGGTCTGACAATGTCTTATATGCCAGGCATAGATCTCCCGTCAACAGCCTGTAGGAGACAGAATACAGGGATAGGGCCTTAAGGCAGTCAGCATAGGTGCAGTGGTGCAGTGGTAGCATTGTCGCCTCACAAGAGGTTCTCTGGTTTGATTCTCTGCTGGGGTGCCTTCTGTGTGGTGTCTGCATGTCCTCCCTGTGTTTCTGTGGCTTTCCTCCCACATTACAAAGACATGCATGTGAAACATTTCTTCCTGGGCCTCTGTTGAAAACTGGCTTTGTTCCAAGTCGGACTTTCCCAGTTAAAAAAATAAAAACATGTTACTTATGCCCTGTATTCTTTTAGTGAGGAACCTTTGTGGACATTTCAGTTGTTGGATATGCCTGGTTAGGTACATACCAAAGGAGGCATTTTACTCAATGATAGGTCTGATAAATGCCAAATACAGTGGAACAATGAGTTAATTGGATCTAGATGCCATACCATTCTTTATAAGTTGCACAACATAGAATGATTTCCTCACTATTGTGAGCACATGATGGTCAAAGGCTAGGTTACTGTCTACGTGAGTATCAAAGTCCCTGACTACTGAGTCAACTCTTAGGGTTGTTTTGTCAGTATGACAGTTGCTAGAGGTAGATGACTTTCTGAAGGATACTATTGCACATGTACTGACATTTAGTTTTAGTCCATGGCTCTGACACCAGTTATTTGTCTGTGTCAGCCCTTCCTGTAGAACATTTGTGTCACTGGGTGATCCTAATTTGCAATAATCTGCACATTTATTCAGCCAGAGTCCATTGACATTGGCCTTGACTTCAGAGAAGTAAATGCCAAAAGGAAGGATCCTAGGACCAATACCTGAGGGACTCTGCTTGTGACTGGCTTGCTTGTTGAAGTGGACTCCCCAATTCTAACTTAATAGGTTCTGTCTGTTGTGAGCAAGCTGGCTAACCACTGGGTGACATAAAGGTTTGTACCTCTTAAGTTTGTCAACAATTCCAGAGTAGGGTATTGTGTCAAATGCCAAATTCCAGAGTAGGGTATTGTGTCAAATGCCTTGGCCAAGTTAAGTAGGCATTGAGAAACATTCTGCCTTCATCCACTGCTTTGCTGACCTTCACCAGGTTGAGTAGGCATGACCTGCCCTTGATGATACCAAACTGGTTTGGGTCCAGTGTCTGGAGGTTTCCTTTATCATTATTGTCCATGGCTTTACATATGAGACTAGTGAGACTTGTGAGTCTGCAGTTTCTAGGGTTTGTGGATGGCCCAGCTTTGTGCAGAGGGATGACTGTTTCTGTTCTCCATTCATGAGGCATGAAGCCTGTTTAGAGGCTATAGTTAAATAGCAATTCCAGATGACCTGATATGTCATGTTTCATGCTATTTATAAGGCATCCTGGGATATTGTCTGGGCACACTGATGCAGTGTTCTTGGCCTTACATAGAGCATTAAGGACCTATTCCCTAGTGATAGCAAGGGGAATTATATTTGATGGTATTTCCTATGGGAAGGTTGAGGGGGAAAAAGGGAGAAAGTTGGAGCTGAATTTGTCAGCCAGTAGGTTTGCTACATCTTCTGGCTGTTTAATTTCTCCAAATATTTTGGGTTTTTAATACCATGACAGAATTTGTTTCAATCTTTGATGTTAGCCAGAAGTGTTCTTCACAGAATCTGCAATGTCCCCAGAATCACCTCCTGCAATTCATATAGAGTTACATAAATCAGTAACATAACTAAGTATGATTATAAACTCTTTTTTAAAAGACCTATTGCTCCTACTACTATTGGAACTGACTGGCTACCCTTCTTCTACATTGCCCTTGTTTCTGCCTGCAAATCCAAGTATTTTTATGACTTTGTGTCTGTCTGTACGTAAGACACTGTAATAACTGGGTGTATCAATTTCAATGGTCAGTGCTAATTTTGTCTTCTTTTCCTGGACTACTATATATGGTTTTCTTGTATCTATTCTTTGAACTGTTGGTAATGGGTGATTCCATGTGGTATAAACATAATTATTTTCTATAATGCTTTGTGGCTTATGTTTCCAATGCTACTCAGCTACTTCAATATTAATGTGCTTGCACAATCCCCAAAGCAACAGTCTTGCCACATTATTATGCCTTTTAGTTTATAGCCCTTCTGCCATGTGTATCACACCCAGCAAAAAAGATGTGTGACTCTTTCCAATTCTGTTTTACAAACCTGCATTTGTCGGTTTCTCCCACATGTTCAATGGACTTTGTGAACAATATCTATGTAGTCATCTATCCTGGCCGCCAATATTAGCCTTTCATCTTTTGGTTTAAATTCACCTCACCTTAACCATTCCTACGTTCGGTCCTGATCAACATGAGATTGTTACTAGAGTTTTCTGAACTTGCAGCTATATTTATGCGTTTTCCACATTTCTTGCCTTCTCATCTGATCCTTCACTTATATTCTTTCTTTTGTTTTTTTGCACACTCAGTTGCTGTCTGATTTTTATCTATTTCTGGTTTGATTTCCATTCCCGCCTGACACTGATATGCTTCTGCTAAACTAAGCAGGGAAGTCACCATAGACTTATTCTCCTCATGTTTTAAAACTTTCACTATGTTTGGATCTTGTGAAGTCAGCAGATATGTATAAAGTCCTACAACTGCAGATCTATACATGTAATCAGTTTCAAGGAGGCCCATACCTCCTTCAGAGCAGGGAAGGTATAGTCTTGGTATACACGGATTTTTTTTTTTAAATCATTTGGTAAGCATGAAGCATTTTCTTGTTTTTCTTTCCAACAGATCCAATACCTTCTGGGGCCAGTCAATCACTCCAAAGCTGTAAGTTAGGACAGGAGGGGAAAACTGGTTTATAGCCTGGACTTTGTTCCTATATGTCAAATCTGTTTTCAATATTAATTTTAGTCTTCTCAAATATTTCTTAAGTTTTATTCCCATTTGTTCATGTTTTATTGTTGATTATTCATCAATTCCCAAATATTTATATACTCCCTCTTGAAATGTACCTCAAATTTGGCATTGGTACACTTTATTTGTCCTCTGAGTTGTTATACTTTTTCTGGAAGCTATACTTGCATGATTTAGCAGGAACATAAACAGTTAAGCAATAACTAAATATAAACTTTTTTTCCCCCCTAGTATGTCTTACCAAATGTCATCTGTCCTGAAACATTTCTGAGCAACTTCCACTTCCAACTAGTGGGGGGTGTCTGTAAATGTGTGTGTGTGTGTGTGTGTGTGTGTGTGTGTGTGTGTGTGTGTGTGTGTGTGTGTGTGTGTGCGTGCGTGCATGTGTGTGTGTGTGTGTGTGTGTGTGTGTGTGTGTGTGTGTGTGTATCTATATGAATGGTCACATGTGTGTGCGAAATCAAATGAGGTGATAAAAATGCACATGTCACCACCAGTGGGGAGGTTAGATTAAAGAAGTACTGGTCTCACTGCTGGCATGCTACAGAGAGCCCTAAATCTCAAGTTTCTACCTGGATCCAAGATGTTGTGGGGTAAAGCAAAGGGAGCAGCTGTCCTGGGCACAATGTGTTAGGGGCCATGAAAATGCAATGCTGCATTCATTTCATTATCAGCAGTTCTGAATGCCATTGGAGAAATTAATGCCAGCACTACTTTTACAGGCAGGAATCAGGGCTAAAGCACTTCAGTGCGTTGTGGTATAAGCAGCAGCAAGCTGTTTGCTACAAATGAGAATCAGTAGAACTGCCTAGATGCAAGCAGTTTACTGCAATTGTTAGAAACCAAAAGAACATTTTTTTTTTAAGTCCTACAGTTGTAATTTGTTCTTGCGCCTCAGCTTAGAGTTAAGGGGTCCAGATTGGGGAACAGGGCCATGCACTGGATAAGAAAACTATGTCTCTGGCCTGGATGACAGCATGCCCTGCATTTGCATAGTTGTCACATTAAGGTCATTTTTTTTTTTTTTTTTGTTTTTTAATTTTTGTTTCCCCTTGGGGCATTATTATTTATCCATCCCTGTCCTTTGTGCTCAATGTGTGTGCTAGATCTACCAGTTTATCTCCTAATCCCTAGCCTTACTCTGATATTACCGAGGCTGGTCATTGATCCTAATGGCACTCTGGGGGCTCAGCTATCTTTGGATCCATATTGGGGAAGGTTCTTTATATGTGCTACCCACTTCCTGTCCTGCATCCCACTTTCATTTATTATATGTGAGGAAACTTCTCTCTTTGGATTATGGATCTCATAAGGGAGCATCATTAATGGACACCTTCCCACTCAGGACAGGCACGCCCATCCTTCCCTACCACTCCATCAGTCACTCGGGATACTAATCAAATCCAAGTTCACTTGGTTGTAGTGAAGACTTTATCCCTCTACACTATGGTTGAACTGCTAACAGTTTGATGGGTGGAAAAAACAAATGGAAAATAATTATAGAAAAAAATGGTAACCATTTGAAATGTTAGGACTCATTAGAGAGTCCTTAAACATGAAGAATGAAAGGTCAAAAGACCAGATTTGTATATAACAAGTCTGGGATGCCATTTTTCAGAACATTCCCTTTTCCCCGAGCTATTGTGGTCTCCGAGTTGGTTGGGGAGGGGGGTGCAGGGAAGTTTTAAGGAGAGATTCGCACTCCTCCAGGTTTTGTCTTTTTTTTGTTTTGTTTTTTTTTTGGCTTGTCAGCATTCAGCATTTTCAGTGCCAACATCTCAAAAGGGAGCCAAAAAAAGAGTATTTCTATGGTTGAACTATTCTAGAATTTGCCTACATTTAACTCATTTTGAGATGTTAAAACAGTTGACATTTTCTGAAATGGAGAGAGCAGCACTTGATAAAGGCCTGACAATGCACATTGCTTATCTTAACCTTGCTAAGTCATTGAACACAATTCATTTTTAGGGAAATAATTGATAAATTAAAGGCATCAAATGTTAATCCATACATAATTCAGTACTAAAGATGCTTCTTACCAGTCTATCCAGATTGAGGTTACTAGTGTTTTGTCACAGAGATTTATTCTAGGTCTCTTTCTTTTGGGAATATTCTTCTGAGACATTAAAATGGGAAGTAGGCTATAGAAACACAGACCAGCTTCTGACTACAAACTAGGTGACATAATTAATTCAGTAAAAGGTGAGAATATTAATGACCTCACCTTTAATGCCATGAGAATTGCAAAAAGAGTATAAGAAATGTATTGTCATTAAAGAACTACAAACATTGGTAGGGTAGTTAAAGTCTGGCAACTGCATGTCTATTGAGTTCAGAAAATCATATCCTTTTCCCTGTCTAATTCTAAAAGGTCACTCCAGAGTGATTATTGTACTGAACTGGAAGTAAGCCATGCCAGAAACATGAAAAGTGACAAGAAGTAAGCCAATGAAAAAAAAAATAGTGTTCAACACTATTCAGGAAAAAAATATTTAAAAAATTACTGAAACAAAAATAGAAACAGCAACAAGGCAAGGCCTTAGACAAGCTGTTATTTTTTCCAAGTCATTACATTTACCATAACATTTTACAAATAAATAATTTCCTCTTTAGAATTAAATATAAAATGCATTCATCTTAATGTAGGGAATGTAGAGATATCTATATCTCCTCAAAACAAAGGGAATAAATGGCAAGGCTTCATTGTAGCACATGCCATAAGACATTCCAGGGTATGCAGTTGTATGCCTTCTGCAGGGTCCTACAGCTCTGGGTTTGACATAGCTTTATATGTTAGGCAGAGATCACCTCGGAGTAGGCAATATGCTACGAAGTAAAGCTGGAGTGTTTTGAGATGGTCAGTGTAGGGCATCTGTTTGAGGCCAGTAATCCTCTTTGTGAGGTACTTCTGTTGCCTTTCCAGCTGCTGCAGATGTCTTGTGAGGTACATTCCAAAAGGGGCGTTGTACTCTATAATGGGTCTAATGGGTGTCAAGTAGAGGGGAACAATTAACTCTTTTTTCCTGGATGAGAAACCTTTTGTGATGAGGTGTGCCATGTAGAAGGATTTCCTGACTACTGTGGTGATGTGATTATCAAAGGATGGACTAGTGTCCACCTGGGTCCCAAGGTCTCTTATCACACATTTGGCATTAAGTAGACTGCCGCCTATGTGGTAGTTCATGGGTACTGAGTTTTTACCAAAGGTGATGACAATGCACTTTTTGACATTGAGCTTGAGGCCATGGCACTGACACCAGGCATCTGTCTCAGTGAGGCCCTTCTGTAGGAGGTCCACATAATTTAGGGACTCGAATATGGCTCCTAGTTTGCAGTCATCTGCCAGCTTCATTAGCCAAAGGCCTTCTGTGTTAGCCTGTACTTCAGAGAAGTAGATACCAAACAGGAGAGGTCCCAGGACTGAACCCTATGGTACTCCACTTGCCACTGGTTTGAAGTTAGATTTGGAGTCTGCAAATTTTACAGTGTGGGTTCTGTCAGTGAGCCAGTTGGCAACCCATCTTGTGACATAGGGATTTATACCTAGTTTAGTGAGTTTAGCTATAATTCCAGAATGGGGGATGGTGTTGAAAGCCTTGGTGAGGTCAAGCTAGGGTGTGTAAACCACCTTACCCTCATCTGTGGCTTTGGTGACTGTCTCAAAGAAGTCGATCAGGCTCAGGAGGTATGATCTGCCTTTCACAAACCTGAACTTGGTGGGGTCCAGAGTTTGGAGGTTACCATTGTCTTTGTTTATGAGTTCCATGATGATACGTTCCATGGCCTTACAGACCAGGCTCATCAGGCTAATAGGGCAATAGTTCCTGGGATCAGTGGTGATTCCCCCATTGAGGAGTGGGATAACTGTTGGTGTGCACCATTCAGTGGGCGCAAAGCCTGATGTGAGGCTATGATTGAACATGGTGCTTAGGTGGGGAGCCAGTTCGTTCTGAAGTTCGTGTAAAACGCAGCCTGGGATGTTGTCCTGTCTCATGGATGCTGTGTTTTTGGCTTTAGAGAGTGCAACTTTTACCTGCCTAGTTGTGATTACAGGGACTCTGCATTCTTCCTGTATAGATAGGGTCCCTTTAGGGGTTGAGAGAGGGGTAAAGTTAGCATTGAGCCTATCTGCCAGGGTGTTGGCAATATCAGTTGGTTCTGTAATTTCCATGCTGTTGTGCTGTAACTCAGAGCAGATCTGGGTGTTGCCATCAACATTCTTGACATAGCTATAGAATGCTTTGTGGTTGTCCCTAGAATAAGTGGAGATTTTGTTTTCATAGCTTGCTTTGGAGGATCTTATAAGGGATCTCAGCTTCTTACTGAGGCTGACCAGGGAGCTCCTCCACTCATGGGATTTTACTCTCTTTTGCAACAGTTTCTTCCTTCTGTTGTAGAGTTTGTTTATGGTAGGGGACCACTAGATTGGCTTCCTTTTTTTGGAGGATAGTGTCTTGGTTCTGTTTGGAATAGCATGATCCATGCACTCGTGTACGTGCTTTTAGAGTGCATTTGTATAGGATTCAGTGGTCGTAACTGTATTGTCCATCTGCATGGGTGTCATGAAATTCACCACTTCTGTCTTAAGAAGCATGAAGTTGGCTTAGGAGAAATTTTTTACCATGGTTTCCTTAATGGGGGGTGGGATGTGGATATCTAGGGTGATTAGCTTATGGTCAGATCTGACCAACGAGGAGTTGACTTCAGGTGTGGAACACCGGTCACTCATGTTGGTAATGACTAGATCAAGGATATTGTTGCCCCTGGTGGGAGTGTGGGTAAGTTGATCCAGAGCACTGGAATTTATGAATTCCAGAAAGCATTGAGAGAAGGAGTTGGTACAGGAGTACTTTTCCCATTTAATGGTGGGGTAGTTGAAATCGCCCTTTATTATGGTCTTTGGTTGAACCCTAATATTTTCCAGTATATCAAGAAAGGATGAGTGAGAATCTTGGGGCATGGTGGGGGATCTGTAGCAAGCTACAATTTGAATTGCAGTTTTGCCCAGAGTTAGTTGCACTTGGATAACCTTGGATGCATTATGCTGAGCAACTAGCCTGGAGGTGTGGATATCCTTACTGAATATGGACACTCCTCTGCCTTTGGTGTTCCGGTCCAGGTTAGGTGGCCAAAAAGTGTGGTATGAGTTATAGCCTGGTAATGCAGGGGTGCTCTCTGGATCCTTGAACTAGGTCTCAGTCACTGCACAGATATCAATGTTCTCCATTTTAAGGAGTGCCTTGAGGGAGTGCATTTTGAGATTTAGACTTCTAGCATTGAGTAGCATTACCTTCAGTTTTTGCTTGCCTGTTCCTGTTATGTGGTGAATTTGTCATTTGAACCTTGCCTAAAAAAAGACTCTATAGGGGCGGCAAGAGCCTTAGTTAGTATCTGGAATCCCAGGGGTGACAGGTGCAGGCCATCTCTGGGAAAGCATCGTGGTCTGTCGCCCATGTCATCCCAGGCAGACCGATACTGGATCCCCTTATAATGACACCAGAAGCTTAGCCAATTGTTGAAGTCAATCATTTTGTCCTTGTACTGCGGTATCATTCTGGGTGATGGCAGGATGCTTCTCAGGGCTAGCGTCATACCTGCCTTGGATACAAGATTGGAGAGCTCTTCCATGTCTCTTTTCATGTAGTCCAGGGAGGTACGTCTCAGGTCATTCACACCAACATGGACAATGAAAGAGTCATATTTGTACTTGTTGTGGAGTGACCTGAGTGCATGGCTTATTTGGCGGATCCTGGCACCCAACAGGCAGCTGACAGTAACCTTCTCCTTGTTTATCCTGGTGAGTGGGACATCAGTGTGCATGACTATAGAGTCACCTATGACTGGTGTGTTGGGTATGTTGTTTTGCCTTATGGGCTGTGGTTGAGTGGCACACTGAGTCCATTGGTTATCTGTCATTTGTGTTGTGTTGGGGAGGTGGAGGTTGCTTGCTTTTCTGCTTTGGAGGTCTCTGTTGCTTGAGCAGATTATTACTGAGAGCCTCCACGAATATTTTTGTGTTTCTATATGTGGATTTTGGTGGTATAGGTTTAGTGGGACTATGTGATGAGTGAGGAAAGTGAGCACAAGACAGGGTTGCCAGATTTCAGACAGACTGGCCAGGTGAAATCCAAAAAAAAAAAAAGAGGTCTTTAAACATAATGCGGAACATCAGGCAGTTCCGCATAAAACACAAGCTCCGTGTTTAGCGATTTTTGATTGGTCCATATGCTTGTATACGAGTCAATCAAAAAAATCGCCAAACAGAGATACTTGTGTTTAATGCGGAACTGCCTGATGTTCCACATTAAACACAAGTAGCTTCATGAAGCAAAAATCCACACCAACCAGGAACCCCAGTAACACCAACGAATAAGTATCCAAAAACACTGACTGAGGTATGGCTCCAGTTCAAAGAAAAAGGTAAAAAAGCAATAAAAAATTCTTCAGTAGCAGAACAGCAGAATTTTTTATTGCTTTTTAACCAGTACTGCTACTGAAAATTTTTTATTGCTTTTTTACCTTTTTCTTTGAACTGGAGCCATACCTCAGTCAGTGTTTTTGGATACAAGTAGCTTCATGTTTAGAGATTTTTGATTGGCCTGTATGCTGGTATACGGGCCAATCAACAACAAAAATAAAACGGAGGCTGTTTCGCCGGGATTTAATCCCTAGTGCGGGACTAGGGATCGGGCTGCTGATCCCGGGACAATCCTGCTCAAACATGGATATCTGGCAACCCTGGTACAAGAGCTGTTTTTCTCTAAGCAAGTGAGGAAATAAGTACAAAACCTGTTTTTCTCTATGTAATGAGGAAGGCTGAGTGCTGTAGTAATTTGTAGCTTATTTAGTGCTTACAACAAGTTTTGAACAAGTGCTGAGCATGAGTAAGCAATTTCAAGTGCTAAAACTAAGAATCTGTGTCTGAACTAGACTAGTTACAGGAAAGAAACAAGTGGAAATGCGAGATTTTAAATCAGAAAGTTGAAAGAGATGGAAAAATTGCCCAAACGGCCAATAACTACAATTTCTGTGCCAGAAACCACTCATTATGTGGTAGATAGGTTACCTAGTGCTTACCACTCCCACTGATAAGCTAGTAGGCTACCCTCCACCACAGAAAGGCTTGGGAGCCTCAGGAGCTTACAAACAGTCCTTAATACAGCAAATCTGTATCTGGACTAGACTAGTTACAGAAAGGGGGGAAACAAGTGCAAATGTGGGCTTTTAAATCAGGAAGTTTAGAGAGATGGAAAAACTGCCTAAACAGCTAATAACTACAATTTCTGGTCCAGAAACCACTCCTTATGTGGTAGATAGGTTACCTAGTGCTTACCACTCTCACTGAAAAGCTAGCAGGCTTCCTTCCACCACAGACAGGTTTGTGGGGCTCAGAAGCTTATAAACAGTCCTGGATATAGCAAATCTGTATCTGGGCAAGACTAGTTAGGGAAAGGCAGGAAACAAGCATACATTTTTTTTGTTTCAGTTAAGCAGAACCCGGAGATTCTAGCAAAGTTTTTTTTTTTTTTTAGTTATGGATGTTATACTATCAGTGAAATAAGATTTGAATTCTATTTCACTTCCAAGTGGTGAGTTACTGGAAGACGCTTAGTGTTGAAATGAAGATGAATAAACTTTAGAATAAGTACATTAAATGTTATGTTTCTCTTTATATCACTATTTTTACATTTTGACATGCTTTTATTGGTAATATATCATTTTTGTTGATTCATTTTGTTGTATTTGTGTAATGTATAGTACAGTTTACATTATGCAAAGAATCCATTTTTGATTTTATGCTGTGTGGTATGGACTGAGATTGAAAAGGGTCTTTTGAGTAGTGAAAAAGGTCTTTGGACCCAGTTTATTTAACATTTAACTGGGAAAGTCTGACTTGGAATGAAGCCAATTTTCAAAGGAAGCCTGAGAAGAAATGTTCCAGACACATGCCTTTGTAACATGGGATGAAACCCACACAAATGCAGGGAGGACATGCAGACTCCACTCACAATAGGCACCGCAGCCAAGAATTGAACCAGAGAACTTCTTCCTGTGAGGTGAAAATGCTACCACTGCACTATTGCACCATCCTAATAAGTTAACAAATGTAGAAATAAATAAAAATAAATAAACAAAATGCATTTTTAAAAACAGCTAGAAAAATGAGGCATTAGTTGCATGTGACATTATATTTGGTTGCTGTCATGTCAAGCTGGTGACAATCCGCATTTATATTACCTTGTTCATTACTTAAATAGCTTCATTGTACCCTGACTAAGAGATAATACTGGCTTAGTCTAGAATAGCCTTCCTTTATTTGCAGGGCATGCCTAGTATGTTGTAGAAATGTAGTCTGACAATGGAAATGAGCCAATTTCTGAAGTTACACATTCCAATCAATCATTCTATCCTCAACAGGCTGTATGGGTTATGTTGTCTAAGTATATAATATGAGAAAAACACTTAGTAAAAAAACAGTGAAATACCTTAGTACATAGTCTGTATTATATAACACTGTAAAAATTTGTTAAAATTATTTTAATACTAATGGCTGACTCTCGGTGTTAAAAGAGTGTAACTTTGTTTTAGAATTCTGTAAAAGAATTTGCATTTAAAAGTTATGTGAACATTTTCATGTAAAACATCTTGATTCCTCTAAGTAGATCATTTTTGAATTCATGAATAGGTCTAACAGGAGCTGTATGGCTAATGCAAAAAAGGCCACAATCCCCTGATGCAGTATTCTGCAGTTCAGAAACATATGAGCAGGGATGAGGAAATACCTCAGTATTAGCTAATTTGCATGTTTCTAAATCACAGTTAACTACTGTGATGTGCAGATCAGCACTTGAGGTAGTTAACTGTGATAGCTACATCAGATAGTCAAACAATAATATCCTTGGTGTCCATTATACCCCTCCCTCGATCCCTATATGTCCCTAAGTGCCATTATGGCACATGAGTAGTATCCCTAGTATCTAGTGATTCCACTGCCCAGTATCCCTAATATCCCTAGTATCTAGTGATTACTCTGCCCAGTATCCCTAATATCCCTAGTATCTAGTGATTCCTCTGCCCAGTATCCCTAATATCCCTAGTATCTAGTGATTCATCTGCCCAGTATCCCTAATATCCCTAGTATCTAGTGATTCCTTTGCCCAGTATCCCTAATATCCCTAGTATCTAGTGTTTCCTCTGCTCAGTATTCCTAATATCCCTAGTATCTAGTGTTTCCTCTGCTCAGTATCCCTAATATCCCTAGTATCTAATGATTCATCTGCCCAGTATCCCTAATATCCCTAGTATCTAGTGATTCTTCTGCTCAGTATCCCTAATATCCCTAGTATCTAGTGATTCCTCTGCCCAGTATCCCTAATATCCCTAGTATCTAGTGATTCCTCTGCTCAGTATCCCTAATATCCCTAGTATCTAGTGATTCATCTGCTCAGTATCCCTAATATCCCCAGTATCTAGTAATTCCTCTGCCTAGTATCCCTAATATCCCTAGTATCTAGTGATTCCTCTGTCCAGTATCCCTAATATCCCTAGTATCTAGTGATTCCTCTGCTCAGTATCCCTAATATCCCTAGTATCTAGTGATTCCTCTGCTCAGTATCCCTAATATCTCTAGTATCTCGTGATTCCTCTGCCCAGTATCCCTAATATCCCTAGTATCTAGTGATTCCTCTGCCCAGTATCCCTAATATCCCTAGTATCTAGTGATTCATCTGCCCAGTATCCCTAATATCCCTAGTATCTAGTGATTCCATTGCTCGGTATCCCTAATATCCCTAGTATCTAGTGATTCCATTGCTCAGTATCCCTAATATCCCTAGTGTCTAATGTTTCTTCTGCTCAGTATCCCTAATATCCCTAGTATCTAGTGATTCCTCTGCCCAGTATCCCTAATATCCCTAGTATCTAGTGATTCCATTGCTCAGTTTCCCTAATATCCCTAGTATCTAATGTTTCTTCTGCTCAGCATCCCTAATATCCCTAGTATCTAGTGATTCCACTGCTCAGTATCCGTAATATCCCTAGTATCTAGTGATTTCACTGCTCAGTATCCCTAATATCCCTAGTATCTAGTGATTCCTCTGCTCAGTATCCCTAATATCTCTAGTATCTCGTGATTCCTCTGCTCAGTATCCCTAATATCCCTAGTATCTAGTGATTCCTCTGGCCAGTATCCCTAATATCCCTAGTATCTAGTGATTCCTCTGCTCAGTATCCCTAATATCCCTAGTATCTAGTGATTCCTCTGCCCAGTATTCCTAATATCCCTAGTATCTAGTGATTCCACTGCTCAGTATCCCTAATATCCCTAGTATCTACTGATTCCTCTGCTCAGTATCCCTAATATCTCTACTATCTCGTGATTCCTCTGCTCAGTATCCCTAATATCCCTAGTATCTAGTGATTCCTCTGCCCAGTATCCCTAATATCCCTAGTATCTAGTGATTCATCTGCCCAGTATCCCTAATATCCCTAGTATCTAGTGATTCCTCTGCCCAGTATCCCTAATATCCCTAGTATCTAGTGATTCCACTGCTCAGTATCCCTAATATCCCTAGTATCTAGTGATTCCTCTGCTCAGTATCCCTAATATCTCTAGTATCTAGTGATTCCTCTGCTCAGTATCCCTAATATCCCTAGTATCTAGTGATTCCTCTGCCCAGTATCCCTAATATCCCTAGTATCTAGTGATTCATCTGCCCAGTATCCCTAATATCCATAGTATCTAGTGATTCCTCTGCCCAGTATCCCTAATATCCCTAGTATCTAGTGATTCCTCTGCCCAGTATCCCTAATATCCCCAGTATCTAGTGATTCCTCTGCCCAGTATCCCTAATAGCCCTAGTATCTAGTGATTCCTCTGCCCAGTATCCCTAATAGCCCTAGTATCTAGTGTTTCCTCTGCCCAGTATTCCTAATATCCCTAGTATCTAATGTTTCTTCTGCTCAGTATCCCTAATAGCCCTAGTATCTAGTCATTCCTCTGCCCAGTATCCCTAATATCCCTAGTACCTAGTGATTCTTCTGCTCAGTATCCCTAATATCCCTAGTATCTAGTGATTCCTCTGCCCAGTATCCCTAATATCCCTAGTATCTAGTGATTCCTCTGCCCAGTATCCCTAATATCCCCAGTATCTAGTGATTCCTCTGCCCAGTATCCCTAATATCCCCTAGTATCTAGTGATTCCTCTTCCCAGTATCCCTAATATCCCTAGTATCTAGTGTTTCCTCTGCCCAGTATCCCTAATATCCCTAGTATCTAATGATTCTTCTGCTCAGTATCCCTAATAGCCCTAGTATCTAGTGATTCCTCTGCCCAGTATTCCTAATATCCCTAGTATCTAGTGATTCTTCTGCTCAGTATCCCTAATATCCCTAGTATCTAGTGATTCCTCTGCCCAGTATCCCTAATATCCCTAGTATCTAGTGATTCCTCTGCCCAGTATCCCTAATATCCCTAGTATCTAGTGTTTCCTCTGCTCAGTATCCCTAATATCCCTAGTATCTAGTGATTCCTCTGCTCAGTATCCCTAATATCCCTAGTATCTAGTGATTCCTCTGCCCAGTATCCCTAATATCCCTAGTATCTAGTGATTCCTCTGCCCAGTATCCCTAATATCCCTAGTATCTAGTGATTCTTCTGCCCAGTATCCCTAATATCCCTAGTATCTAGTGATTCCTCTGCCCAGTATCCCTAATATCCCTAGTATCTAGTGATTCTTCTGCCCAGTATCCATAATATCCCTAGTATCTAGTGTTTCCTCTGCTCAGTATCCCTAATATCCCTAGTATCTAGTGATTCTTCTGCCCAGTATCCCTAATATCCCTAGTATCTAGTGTTTCCTCTGCCCAGTATCCCTAATATCCCTAGTATCTAGTGATTCCTCTGCTCAGTATCCCTAATATCCCTAGTATCTAGTGATTCCTCTGCCAAGTATCCCTAATATCCCTAGTATCTAGTGATTCATCTGCCCAGTATCCCTAATATCCCTAGTATCTAGTGATTCCTTTGCCCATTATCCCTAATATCCCTAGTATCTAGTGATTTTCGCAGCCCTCCTAATCCTCTTAGTGCTGTAAGTACCATTAAATATTATTCTGATGAACAGTCCTGTGATTCCCCCCACCCGTCATCCCCATATTGGTGTAAGTGCTTTAAAGACAATAGTCTTATTATGTAATCCCCAGTGGCTAGTGTTTCCTGCCATCCCTGTAGTACATTAATTCCTGGTGGATACTGGTCTCCCTAATTCCCATAGTACATTAATCCCTAGTGTCTAGTGGGCCACCCACCCAGTATTGTAGATTATGTTAACTAGTCTAGGGGAAGCATGAATGTATGGCAGCTACCCCAGTCTACATTCACACCCCCCATACCCACCAGATTGCAATCACATACTCATCTATTCATCCATTCACACCCCACAAACATATACACACACTCTCACACATATGCTGCCCCTCAAATACCAGTAAAATCCCTATTATGTACCTCTTCCATGATGGCTGTGTAAATTTAAGAAAATTAGTTGATTTCTCAGAAATTGATTAATGTTACTTTCTGAATCATCCTATAAGATGAAAATATTGTCCAGGTACCTCAAATATAACTTCCAACTGGATTTGAAATTTAACTCCTAATCAAACCAGCTAAATTCACTTAAATGGGGGCATAAGCAGCCTGATATCTTTAATCTTCCCATAAAATCTGCCTTAAAATATATAGATAAAATTATTACAGATGATAATGTCAACCTCATCAATAATGGCATATCTCTTGATCTAAAAAAATGCATAATTTAACAATGCTTCTTGAAATAAAGTTTGCCTTTCTTCTTGTGGTATACAGGAAAACAAGTCTATTATGTCAATAGTTACAAAACGAATATTATCACTGAAAAAAATTTTTTTCCTTCCAAGAAGATCCTATGAGTCTTTCATAAGATGTGTTTGTTCAGAGGAAAATGGTAAGCAATCTGTCTATGTATACAGCCAAAGGATAAGTGTTTGAGCCTTTAGCAACAACTATAGGTCTAAAAGGGGACTTCTTAGCACTATTATGGACATTTGGAATATCAAAAGTAGTTGGAATATGAGGGTAGCTAGTAAATAAAAACTTTTACAAAGTGAGTGCAATCATGCCCAATAATGAGCGATTCTGCAAAAGAAGATCAGTCTTCTTATATGCCATATTGATCTTATTAGCAGATGCTTGTTCATATGTGTTAGAATTTTGCAGGCTGTTAAACAGCTCACGTATATAGACAGTTGTATCTAAAAACATCTCACTTCCACCCCTATCCAGTTTCATTATTGTGACTGTTGAGTCTGTCAAAAGAGAAGTCAAAAGTGATTTCTGACCTGTAGCAAGATATGTAATAAGATTGTTAAAGCTATATTAATTCCTATCAAAGTTATGTTTGTAAATATCCTTTTCACAGACTTTCTCAAATGCATGCACAGTTAGATTCACTGTGGGATTATAAACAATTTTCTTCATAAAACAATATCATTCTCTCAGTGTCTTATGTCATAAAAGCTGTAAGGTAAATTTAATTTTCTAATAATTGGATGTTTACCCATAGGTCAGCTGAATGAAACCTTTTTTCAAATAAAGAAAAGTGACTCAAAAAAGTATCTAAGTGTCTATAACTAAAAACATTAAAACCGCTATGAGCAAGTAAAATCCCGTCATGTTCTGTAGCTATAGTATAGTTAATAGATGGACTAGTTCATTCTCCTCTCCTTTCCTTGTCCTTTTGTTGCTGACTTTCGACCTCTTTGGTTTTGGTCCTGAGGTAATATTTGTTCAACTTGTGACTTACTTTGAGTACTTACCCATTAACAGGTCTGACTTTTTCAGAAGCATCAGTAAATCTAGGAGGAGCAAAGCTAAGTCTGAGGACCAAAACCCTAGTGCTATACCTATATCATAGCAGTTGAGAGGTAATGGCTATATTAGTGAGAACAGCATTGCTTTATGAGCTAGTGAGTATAATATAAAAAAGGGGAATGAAAAAAGTTCAACCAGTGAGTATCTGCCCTTTGTGGAGGAGGAGTCGATGTCTAAAACAAAGATTTGGAAAGAGAATAAACCTCATCGAAGGAAAACAATATATTTGTTTCCTGTCTTTCTAAGCTAGTATAGTCCAGTTTTCAGGTTAGTGCTGAATTCAGGGCTGTGTTACAAATGTCTGTGTTTGCCTATACCTTACTTGGATAGAAGTAAGTTTTTCTGTTCACCTGTGAGAGAGGGGTGCTTTGAGCAGCCTATCAGTCCCTGGAGGAGTGGTTTCAGCCCAGAAATTAGTAGTTTATTGGCCATTTTGGGCTAATTTCTCTCTCTTTCATTTCCCTGCTATAAAAAATGCATTTGCACAGTTTTGCATGCCGGGCAATGCTGGTTAGTTAGGGTATAACTATTCCCGACTCCACAAAGACTCCTCTTCAATTTTTCCCTTGGAACTAGACAAACCTTCAACTTAAGCACTCAAGCCATTCATTTCTCAGCTTGGCACTTACTCAAAACTCATAGCAAGCAATTATAAACCCTAGCACTAGATCCCTCTATACTGTACAGAAGGACATGGCTCTCTATTCGACCTTACCAGCCAATCAGTAAAACAGTTCACTGTACCTATCCAGGCATGTCCAAGGGGCAGTTTCATGTGTACTCTTCAGTCCAACTGGTGAATCGGGGCATTTTGAGGCAATGTTACAACTGCCTCATGTACACAGACAACCCTCTCCTCCTACCACCAAACACTAATACATGCGAGAAATGCAATTATACAGCCAAACTGGAGGCTAAGCTCTCTCAACCCAAGACGGGATCAGACAGTCAAGATGAGAAGGGAAATACTTGCATCACACCACCAGTCTCACATAGACCCATTAAACCAGCACCGGCAAAAAACACATATAAATACACGAAAACATATTCAGAGGCTCTAAATAAAAATCTACAAAAGCAACAGAGACCTCCAAAGCAGACATCCAAGCAACCTCCACCTCCCAACACAAACCATGAAATACATACTTCACAAAACCAGCGTGCCATGCAATCACAGCCCTTAAGGCAAAATAACATACCCAACACACTAGTAATAGGTGACTCTATATTCAGGCACACTGATGTCCCACTCACTAGGCTTAATAAGAAGAATGTTACTGTTAACTGCCTGTCAGGTGCCAGGATCCACCACATAACACAAGCACTCAGGTCACTCCAGAACAAGTACAAATACGACTCTGTCATTGTCCATGTTGGTGCGAATGAGCTAAGCTGTACCTCCCTGGACTTCATGAAAAGAGATATGGAAGTGCTCTCTGATCACATAGCCCAGGCTGGTATAACCCTGACCCCGAGTAGCATCCTGCCCTCACCAAGAATGGTACCATGGTATAAAGAAAAAAATTATCAATTTCAACAATTGGCTAAGTTTCTGGTGTCATTCAAAGGGGATCCAGTGTCTGTCCACCTGGGATGACATGCTTGACAAGCCATGCTGCTTTGCTAGAGACAGCTTGCACTTGTCTTCCTTAGGCTTTTGAATACTGGCCAAGGCTCTTGCCACTCCCATAGTGCCATTTTTAGGCAAGGCTCAAAAGACAAACCCACCACCATAAATAGCACAAGTAACAAAAAACTGAAGGTAATGCTACTCAATGTCAGAAGTCTAAACCTCAAAATGCACGCAAGGCACTCCTCAGTATGGAGGAAATCAATATATGTGCAGTAACAGAAACCTGGTTTAAGGCTCCAGAGAGCACCCCAGCACTACCAGGCTACAACTCATACCATACATTTCGGCCACAGAACCCGGACCGAAATACAAAAGGCGGGGGTGTATCCATATTCATCAAGGATACCCACACCTCCAGGTTAGTGGCACAGCACAATGCATCAGAGATCATCCATATGCAACTAACAACAGGCAAGACTGCAATTCAAATTGTAGCTTGCTACAGATCACCCACCATGTCCCAGGACCCCCATTCTGTGTTTCTGGAAAAACTGGGAAACATAAAGGTCCTACCAAACACCCTAATATTGGGTGATTTCAATTACCCAAACATTAACTGGGAAAACTATTCAAGTACTAACTCTCTCGCCCAACATTTCCGAGAATTTATTAACTCAAATGGCCTGGATCAACTGGTCAACACTCCCACCAGAGATGACATTATATTGGACCTGGTCATCACCAACATGGGCGACCAGTGATGTCCTTCAAGGATGCATCTGCAGTCATCACATATGGGTTGTCCTGCCTCAGGCAGCCCTTCGGTCGGCCGGATTCCAAAGTCTGGGTCCGGTGTCGGCTGATGTCGCCCTTTCCCTGACGTCAGAGCGCCTGGGGTATAAAAGCATCAGCCGACGCCATCTTCCTCCGTCTTTCTTGCCGCGTGGTGCCCGAAGCAGAAGCAGTTTGCAAGTGCCGGTCGGCCAGCTCCTGTAATTCAGCTACCGAAGACTTCAAAAGCTAAGTACCCCGTTGGGGACTCTTTCTTGCCTCAGCCGATGTCAGATAAAGTTAATAATTGCTTAACTTGTGGGAAACAAATACCTCATAAGGATTTCCACTCTTACTGCCTTCCCTGCCTAGGCCCAGACCACGACGTCTCGGCCTGTTCAGCCTGTGCTTCCTTCAACCGACGCACTCTTAGACGTCGGGCGGAGTTTGCAGAGGAATTTTTTGGGGCTAGTTTTTCATACAATATGCCGTCGGAGACTCCGACTTCACATTTAATAAAGAAACAGAAGGACAAGGACCGACACACGCGGGCCGTGGTTTTGGCTGAAACCACGGCTAGGCCTACCGTGAGTGTCTCGGTCTCAGCTGAAACCGAGTCCTTGGTACTTCCGATCCCCGAAACCGCTCAACCGACAACCTCGGCCCCGGAGGCCCTTGCTGAGTCGGTTATTGAATTTCCTTCAAAAACTGGTGTCTTGGAAACTTCCGACACCATTCCTCTAGACAAAACTACACCAGCACGTGGTGCAGCTAGGTCTCCTGCATCCATGTCCATAAAGGCATTCACCAGGGCTAAAGCTGCTAAACATACAAAAGCTATGCCTCCCAGGGTTACTCCTCAGGGACCCTCTACAAGTTCACAGATTCTAACCTTAGCAGAGGACCTTATTTCCTTGATTAGGGGCTCTCAACCCCATCTGGACAGGGGCTCTCAACCTCCTCTAGACAAAAGGCCCAGGGTTGAGCCCTCTGATCCCCACTCCTCAGAGGAGGCCTCTGATGGCTCTGCTCTCTCGGACTACCAGGAGGAGGCTTTTTTGGTCTACGAGGATTCTGATGCAGAGGAATCAATCCCCTCGGCCTCCCCTCCTGAAGATCTATCCTTCGGGGAGACCCTTCACACTATGAGAGAGCATTTCAAATGGCAGGGCCAGGAATTCTCTGATTCCAGGAAAAGATTAAGAACTTTTCTGCATTTACCTCAGCATAGACCTTTGGCTATTCCTCCTGTTTTGAATGTCATTGATGATGTGTACTCTGAGTCTAGCATAACCCCTGACACTCTTCCTCCAGCCCCTGTCAAGCCTGATAGGTACTACAGAGTCCCGAACTCACATAATTTTCTTTACAAGGCCCACTCTACTAATCCAGAAACTATTTCCCAGGGCCCTAAAGGGGTTGCAGGTGCCACTACTAAAAATCCACTCCCCTCTGAAAGGGAGTCCAGGGCTTTAGAGAGATGAGGTAAAAAAGTGTATACTTCTGCTACTCTTTCTATGAGGGCATTAAATTGTCAATTTTATATGATACAGTACCAAGAGTATTTGTTAGATGAATTGTATAAGAAACTGTCTTCACCTGAACCCCTAGATCGCAAATCACTTCAGGATCTGGTACATAACTCCCAGCAGGTTAGCAACCATTTCTTACAGTGTGGTTATGATGCATTGGAAGCTTCATGTAGGTCAGCTATGACAGGTGCAGTCATACGTAGGCATGCTTGGCTGAAGGAACAATCTCTGCCAGATCATGTTAAAGCTAAGCTTCTGGATGCTCCACTGGAAAAGCAAAAGTTATTTGGCTCCACTGCTCAGGAGGTCTTAAAGAAATTTGAGGAAAAGGCAAAATCTGTACAAACAGTCAAAGATTTTCTACAAGTCCAACTACCAAGATTCAACAGAAATTGGCCTACCAAGAATTGGTCCTTTCCGGGCACAGAAAGATTTCAGAGAGGCAAGAACAGGCATGCCAGAGGTAGAGGGCAAGCTAGAGGCTCCTACAGAGGACATCAATGGCAGCCTCCCAACCAGAGAGGTAGTGCAGGACCTACAACTGCTGCACAAGGACAGACTCAATGACTTTGCTTTGACTCTGCCAGCCAGGGCTCAATTAGAAGCACCTTTGGGTGGAAAGCTTTCTTTATTCTCAGAAAATTGGCACAGTATTACAAGAGACAAATGGACACTGCAAATAATAGACAGAGGATACAGGTTCCATTTTCACACATTGCCAAAAAGAAAAGGCATGCCAGACCTGCCACCAAATCAAAGGGCAGAGGCTTTGAAACAAATCTCCAACTTAATGCAAATGAAAGCTATAGAGAAGGTTCCTCTTTCAGAACAAGGCTAAGGATTTTATTCCAGACTATTCCTTGTTCCAAGAAAAGAAAATCAATGGAGGCCTATTCTCGACTTGTCCGCACTGAATACTTATCTCATTGTGCCAAAATTCAAAATGCTGACTCTACAGCAACTCCTTCCCATGCTGGGCAAGGGGTCTTGGCTGGTGACTGTAGAACTCAAGGGGGCATTCCTGCATGTCCCTATCAGACAAAGTTGCAGAAGACACCTCAGATTTCTTGCAGGTTCAGAGCATTATCAATTCTCAGCATTGCTTTTTGGCTTATCTACTGTGCCCAGAGTATTCACGAAATGCCTGGCATCAGTAATTGCACACTGCAGACTTCAGGGGATTCAAATATACCCATATCTGGACGACTGCCTTATACAAGTGGACAGCCAACAAACATTGGTAAAGGATTTGAATTATGCCATCCACTTACTGCAGGCCTTGGGATATACAGTCATCATTCACAAATCAAGACTTGTTCCATCCCAAAGAATAACTTTTCTGGGTGCGGATCTAGACACAACCACCCAAATGGCTTTTCTCACAGAAGAAAAACAAAGACAACTACCGGATTACTTCAAGAATCTGACAAGACAAACTCAGCTGACTGCAAGTAAAATCCTGCAGGCCCTGGGTTACATGGCATCTTGAATTCTCCTGATTCCACAAGCAAGGCTGCATATGAGGAAACTACAATGGTACCTAAGGAGTTTATGGACTCAGCACAGTCACAGCTTAGAAACTTTGATCCCACTCATTCCATGCCTCCAAAAGGAATTTCTGTGGTGGGCTCAGGCAAGCCAGTCAAACAGGAGTCTGCCCTTCAGCAAGCCAATAGCCAGCCAAACCATTACAACGGATGCTTCAGACCTTGGTTGGGGAGCACACATGGAGGGCAGATGTATTCAAGGACTATGGTCGCAAAAGGAGCAACGCATGCACATAAACCAAAAGGAAATGCTGGCAGTGATACATGCAATCGAGGCCTTCAAACTCTTTCTGCATCAAGGACACCTGCTAATAAGGACAGACAACACCACAGTTATGTGGTACATAAACAAGCAAGGAGGCACCCATTCCTACCCTCTTTGCAGACTGGCAATGAATCTATGGGAACTTTCCTTGAAACTCAATATAGACCTGCAATCCCAGTTTGTGCCAGGAAAAGACAATATACTGGCGGACAGCTTAAGCAGAAATATCATGGATGCACACGAATGGATGCTGCACCCAGACATCCTCCTACAGATAACACAATCATGGGGAAGGCCAGACATAGATCTTTTTGCCTCCCCCACAATCATCAGCTGAAGAAATTCTGCTCAAGGACATACCACCCAAAAGCATGGAAAGTGGACGCCCTATCTTTCAGCAGGAGAACTCTAACAGTGTATGCATTTCCACCTCTTCCATTAATGACCAAGGTCTTACTGAAGATCAGGACAGAGCAGCCAAAAGTGATTCTGATATCTCCGGACTGGCCAAGACAGCACTGGTACCCACTGTTAAAGAGCATGTCATGCACGAAACCATGGCCTCTTCCTCAATGGTCACTTCTCCTGACACAGCATAATTACAAAACTCTGCATTCCAACCTGAAAACCTTGCAACTAACAGCCTGGAAAATACCTTGACTCCTCCTCAGGATAAGCTATCCAAGAGAGTGAAGGATATCATCATGGAAGCTCATGACCTTCCACAAGAAAGGCATATTCAGCAAAATGGAAGAGATTTCACACTTGGAGCACCACAAAGGGCCTAGATGCAACAGTGATGAACATGGCACATATCCTGGAATACTTGGCAGAAATGCTCCACAATGGCCTGTCTTACTCTTCCATTAAAATTCATGCTTCAGCAATTTCAGCAGAGTACAATACTGATCCACCTGTCTTTTCTCATCCTCTCCTAAGACAGTTTCTAAGAGGAATTAAAAACATCAATCCTCCAAGGAAACCTCCAGTGCCTACTTGGGACCTTAACTTCGTGTTGGAAAAACTAACTCTGCCTCCCTTTGAACCAGCAGTATCTGCAGAACTACAGTTGCTTTCTTGGAAGACCGCCTTCCTTCTGGCCATAACCTCAGCAAGAAGAGTATCTGAGTTACAGGCCCTCATGGCAGTACAGCCATTTCTTATTTTTCATCAGGACAGAGTCTCATTGAGAACCAATCCTTCATTTATGCCAAAGGTGGTATCCAGGGTCTCATTAAACCAAGCTATTCACCTGCCTACCTTCTTTCCAAATCCACAAAACAAAGGGGAGAAACTTCTGCACACCCTGGACATACACAGACAGTTACGCTACTACTTGGACAGAACTAAAAGTTACAGAAAAACTGACCAGCTGTTGGTGGCATATGCTGCTGGTGCACAAGGAAAAGCGATTTCCAAACAGACAATTTCAAAATGGATAGGGAATTGCATTCATTTTTGTTATTCCTTTCATGGAAAAACTGTGCCAGCTAACATTAGACCTCATTCCACTAGAGCCACAGCCACCTCCACAGCCTTCTTAAGAGGGGTGGCTACCAAGGACATTTTAGAAGCTGCTACATGGAGCTCCGTGCATACATTTTCCAAGCATTACAATTTACCTTTATATTCCAGATCCAGAGCAGGCTTTGCTACGCAGTCCTGCAGGGCATTTTAGCTACACCATCCTTTACATAGATCCTCCACCCCAGATTGGCTATGGTATTCTACCCATATGTGATGACTGCAGATGCATCCTTGAAGGACATAGTACAGTTTTGTACCTACCATAAATGTAGATGTCCGATAGGTATGCTTCTGCAGTCAGGTTTACCCTCCCTCCTTCCCCTCTTTGGTATTTATTGGGTACTTTTTCCTTCTCATGGCTAGCTGGGGTTATCTATTATGGTGTATTTGTTTTTATATATATATATATATATATATATATATATATATATATATATATATATATATATATATATATATATATATATATATATATATATATATATACTTATATATTTCTGTGCATGTTTGGAATTTATTGCATTTCTCCAAATTTAGCCTTCCTTTGAGGGCACCTGGCATCTGGGGCAAGAAACACTGAGGAAGATGGCATCGGCTGACGCTTTTATACCCCAGGCACTCTGACGTCAGGGAAAGGGCGACATCAGCCAACACCGGACCCAGACTTTGGAATCCAGCCGACCGAAGGGCTGCCTGAGGCAGGACAACCCATATGTGATGACTGCTGATGCATACCTATCGGACATCTACATTTATGGTAGGTACAAAACTGTACTTTCCACACTGGAGGTCAACCCCTCGCTGGTTATATCTCACTATAAATGAATCACTCTGGATATCCACATTATGCCCTCACTCCCAGACAAGGAAACCACCGTGAAAAACTTTTCAAAAGCAAACATCACGTTACTTAAGACCAAGGTGGAAAGTTTCAAAGAACGCATGCTAAAGGATAACGCTGTCCAAGCTGCAAAATCCTTTACTAATGCATTCTACGGGCACCTACAAGAATGCATGAATCATGCTATCCCAAGCAAAACCAAGACTCACTCCTCCAAGAAAAGAAAACCAGTCTGGTGGACCCCTGCCATAAACAATCTATACAACAGAAGGAGAAAACTATTACAGAAAAGAGTAAAATCCCAAGAAGGGAAGATATCCCTGATCAGTATCAGCAAGAAACTATGATCCCTCATAATATCATCCAAAGGGAGCTTCAAAAGAAAAATTGCCACGGACTCCAAAGATAACAACAAGGCATTCTTTAGCTATGTCAAGAATCTAAGTGGCAATGCTCAGATCTGCCCAGAGTTAGTGCAGAATGGCACAAAATACACTCAACCGACCGATATCGCCAACATCCTGGTAGACAGGTTCAGTGCAAACTTCACCCTCCTCTCACCCACAAAAGGGCCCAAAACCATACTAGAAGAATGTATAACCCCTGAAATCACAGACACTCAAGTTAAAACAGCCCTCTCCAAAGTGAAAAACACAGCATCAATGGGACTGGACGGTGTCCCAGGCTGCATCCTACACAAGCTCAAAGACAAACTAACCCGTCACCTAAACACACTGTTCAAACTCAGCCTCTCCACAGGCTATGCTCCCATAGAGTGGCACACAGCAACAGTTATTCCACTCCACAAAGGTGGAACCACAACAGACCCTGGGAACTATCGCTTTATAAGCCTGACTAGCTTGGTCTGCAAGGCTATGGAGTGCATCATCATGGAACTCATTAACAGAGACATTGGGAACCTCCAAACACTGGACCCTACCCAGTTCAGCTTTGTGAAGGGCAGATCATGCCTCCTAAACCTGGTGGACTTCTTTGAGACAGTTACCAAGGCTATGGATGAGGGAAAGGTGGTACACACAGCCTACCTAGACCTCGCAAAGGCCTTTGACACCATTCCCCATTCTGGTATTATAGATAAACTCACCAGCCTGAACATAAAACCCTATATCACAAGATGGGTTGCCAACTGGCTCATGGACAGAACCCACATGGAGAGAGTTGTGAGAGCTAGGTCCGACTCTGAACCAGTTACAAGTGGTGTTCCCCAGGGCTCAGTCCTAGGACCCCTCCTGTTTGGCATGTACTTCTCAGAGGTAAAGACAAGCAGAGGAGGACTATGTCATATTCATCAAGGATACCCACACCTCCACCTTAGTGGCACAGCACAATGCATCAGAGATCATCCATGTGCAACTAGCAACAGGCAAGACTGCAATTCAAATTGTAGCTTGCTACAGATCACCCACCATGTCCCAGGACCCCCATTCTGTGTTTCTGGAAAAACTGGGAAACATAAAGGTCCTACCAAACACCCTAATATTGGGGGATTTCAATTACCCAAACATTAACTGGGAAAATTATTCAAGTACTAACTCTCTTGCCCAACATTTCTGAGAATTTATTAACTCAAATGGCCTGGATCAACTGGTCAACACTCCCACCAGAGATGACATTATATTGGACCTGGTCATCACCAACATGGGCGACCAGTGATGTCCTTCAAGGATGCATCTGCAGTCATCACATATGGGTTGTCCTGCCTCAGGCAGCCCTTCGGTCGGCCGGATTCCAAAGTCTGGGTCCGGTGTCGGCTGATGTTGCCCTTTCCCCGACGTCAGAGCGCCTGGGGTATAAAAGCGTCAGCCGACGCCATCTTCCTCAGTCTTTCTTGCCGCGTGGTGCCCGAAGCAGAAGCAGTTCGCAAGTGCCGGTCGGCCAGCTCCTGTAATTCAGTTACCGAAGACTTCAAAAGCTAAGTACCCCATTGGGGACTCTTTCTTGCCTCAGCCGATGTCAGATAAAGTTAATAATTGCTTAACTTGTGGGAAACAAATACCTCATAAGGATTTCCACTCTTACTGCCTTCCCTGCCTAGGCCCAGACCACGACGTCTCGGCCTGTTCAGCCTGTGCTTCCTTCAACCGACGCACTCTTAGACGTCGGGCGGAGTTTGCAGAGGAATTTTTGGGGCTAGTTTTTCATACAATATGCCGTCGGAGACTCCGACTTCACATTTAATAAAGAAACGGAAGGACAAGGACCGACACACGCGGGCCGTGGTTTCGGCTGAAACCACGGCCAGGCCTACCGTGAGTGTCTCGGTCTCAGCTGAAACCGAGTCCTTGGTACTTCCGATCCCCGAAACCGCTCAACCGACAACCTCGGCCCCGGAGGCCCTTGCTGAGTCGGTTATTGAATTTCCTTCAAAAACTGGTGTCTTGGAAACTTCCGACACCATTCCTCTAGACAAAACTACACCAGCACGTGGTGCAGCTAGGCCTCCTGCATCCATGTCCATAAAGGCATTCACCAGGGCTAAAGCTGCTAAACATACAAAAGCTATGCCTCCCAGGGTTACTCCTCAGGGACCCTCTACAAGTTCACAGATTCTAACCTTAGCAGAGGACCTTATTTCCTTGATTAGGGGCTCTCAACCCCATCTGGACAGGGGCTCTCAACCTCCTCTAGACAAAAGGCCCAGGGTTGAGCCCTCTGATCCCCACTCCTCAGAGGAGGCCTCTGATGGCTCTGCTCTCTCGGACTACCAGGAGGAGGCTTTTTCGGTCTAAGAGGATTCTGATGCAGAGGAATCAATCCCCTCGGCCTCCCCTCCTGAATAACTATCCTTCGGGGAGACCCTTCACACTATGAGGGAGCATTTCAAATGGCAGGGCCAGGAATTCTCTGATTCCAGGAAAAGATTAAGAACTTTTCTGCATTTACCTCAGCATAGACCTTTGGCTATTCCTCCTGTTTTGAATGTCATTGATGATGTGTACTCTGAGTCTAGCATAACCCCTGACACTCTTCCTCCAGCCCCTGTCAAGCCTGATAGGTACTACAGGGTCCCGAACTCACATAATTTTCTTTACAAGGCCCACTCTACTAATCCAGAAACTATTTCCCAGGGCCCTAAAGGGGTTGCAGGTGCCACTACTAAAAATCCACTCCCCTCTGAAAGGGAGTCCAGGGCTTTAGAGAGATGAGGTAAAAAAGTGTATATTTCTGCTACTCTTTCTATGAGGGCATTAAATTGTCAATTTCATATGATACAGTACCAAGAGTATTTGTTAGATGAATTGCATAAGAAACTGTCTTCACCTGAACCCCTAGATCGCAAATCACTTCAGGATCTGGTACATAACTCCCAGCAGGTTAGCAACCATTTCTTACAGTGTGGTTATGATGCATTGGAAGCTTCATGTAGGTCAGCTATGACAGGTGCAGTCATACGTAGGCATGCTTGGCTGAAGGAACAATCTCTGCCAGATCATGTTAAAGCTAAGCTTCTGGATGCTCCACTGGAAAAGCAAAAGTTATTTGGCTCCACTGCTCAGGAGGTCTTAAAGAAATTTGAGGAAAAGGCAAAATCTGTACAAACAGTCAAAGATTTTCTACAAGTCCAACTACCAAGATTCAACAGAAATTGGCCTACCAAGAATTGGTCCTTTCCGGGCACAGAAAGATTTCAGAGAGGCAAGAACAGGCATGCCAGAGGTAGAGGGCAAGCTAGAGGCTCCTACAGAGGACATCAATGGCAGCCTCCCAACCAGAGAGGTAGTGCAGGACCTACAACTGCTGCACAAGGACAGACTCAATGACTTTGCTTTGACTCTGCCAGCCAGGGCTCAATTAGAAGCACCTTTGGGCGGAAAGCTTTCTTTATTCTCAGAAAATTGGCACAGTATTACAAGAGACAAATGGACACTGCAAATAATAGACAGAGGATACAGGTTCCATTTTCACACATTGCCAAAAAGAAAAGGCATGCCAGACCTGCCACCAAATCAAAGGGCAGAGGCTTTGAAACAAATCTCCAACTTAATGCAAATGAAAGCTATAGAGAAGGTTCCTCTTTCAGAACAAGGCTAAGGATTTTATTCCAGACTATTCCTTGTTCCAAGAAAAGAAAATCAATGGAGGCCTATTCTCGACTTGTCCGCACTGAATACTTATCTCATTGTGCCAAAATTCAAAATGCTGACTCTACAGCAACTCCTTCCCATGCTGGGCAAGGGGTCTTGGCTGGTGACTGTAGACCTCAAGGGGGCATTCCTGCATGTCCCTATCAGACAAAGTTGCAGAAGACACCTCAGATTTCTTGCAGGTTCAGAGCATTATCAATTCTCAGCATTGCCCTTTGGCTTATCTACTGTGCCCAGAGTATTCACGAAATGCCTGGCATCAGTAATTGCACACTGCAGACTTCAGGGGATTCAAATATACCCATATCTGGACGACTGCCTTATACAAGCGGACAGCCAACAAACATTGGTAAAGGATTTGAATTATGCCATCCACTTACTGCAGGCCTTGGGATATACAGTCATCATTCACAAATCAAGACTTGTTCCATCCCAAAGAATAACTTTTCTGGGTGCAGATCTAGACACAACCACCCAAATGGCTTTTCTCACAGAAGAAAAACAAAGACAACTACCGGATTACTTCAAGAATCTGACAAGACAAACTCAGCTGACTGCAAGGAAAATCCTGCAGGCCCTGGGTTACATGGCATCTTGAATTCTCCTGATTCCACAAGCAAGGCTGCATATGAGGAAACTACAATGGTACCTAAGGAGTTTATGGACTCAGCACAGTCACAGCTTAGAAACTTTGATCCCACTCATTCCATGCCTCCAAAAGGAATTTCTGTGGTGGGCTCAGGCAAGCCAGTCAAACAGGAGTCTGCCCTTCAGCAAGCCAATAGCCAGCCAAACCATTACAACGGATGCTTCAGACCTCGGTTGGGGAGCACACATGGAGGGCAGATGTATTCAAGGACTATGGTCGCAAAAGGAGCTACGCATGCACATAAACCAAAAGGAAATGCTGGCAGTGATACATGCAATCGAGGCCTTCAAACTCTTTCCGCATCAAGGACACCTGCTAATAAGGACAGACAACACCACAGTTATGTGGTACATAAACAAGCAAGGAGGCACCCATTCCTACCCTCTTTGCAGACTGGCAATGAATCTATGGGAACTTTCCTTGAAACTCATAGACCTGCAATCCCAGTTTGTGCCAGGAAAAGACAATATACTGGCGGACAGCTTAAGCAGAAATATCATGGATGCACACGAATGGATGCTGCACCCAGACATCCTCCTACAGATAACACAATCATGGGGAAGGCCAGACATAGATCTTTTTGCCTCCCCCCACAATCATCAGCTGAAGAAATTCTGCTCAAGGACATACCACCCACAAGCATGGAAAGTGGACGCCCTATCTTTCAGCAGGAGAACTCTAACAGTGTATGCATTTCCACCTCTTCCATTAATGACCAAGGTCTTACTGAAGATCAGGACAGAGCAGCCAAAAGTGATTCTGATAGCTCCGGACTGGCCAAGACAGCACTGGTACCCACTGTTAAAGAGCATGTCATGCACGAAACCATGGCCTCTTCCTCAATGGCCACTTCTCCTGACACAGCATAATTACAAAACTCTGCATTCCAACCTGAAAACCTTGCAACTAACAGCCTGGAAAATACCTTGACTCCTCCTCAGGATAAGCTATCCAAGAGAGTGAAGGATATCATCATGGAAGCTCATGGCCTTCCACAAGAAAGGCATATTCAGCAAAATGGAAGAGATTTCACACTTGGAGCACCACAAAGGGCCTAGATGCAACAGTGATGAACATGGCACATATCCTGGAATACTTGGCAGAAATGCTCCACAATGGCCTGTCTTACTCTTCCATTAAAATTCATGCTTCAGCAATTTCAGCAGAGTACAATACTGATCCACCTGTCTTTCTCATCCTCTCCTAAGACAGTTTCTAAGAGGAATTAAAACATCAATCCTCCAAGGAAACCTCCAGTGCCTACTTGGGACCTTAACTGTGTTGGAAAAACTAACTCTGCCTCCCTTTGAACCAGCAGTATCTGCAGAACTACAGTTGCTTTCTTGGAAGACCGCCTTCCTTCTGGCCATAACCTCAGCAAGAAGAGTATCTGAGTTACAGGCCCTCATGGCAGTACAGCCATTTCTTATTTTTCATCAGGACAGAGTCTCATTGAGAACCAATCCTTCATTTATGCCAAAGGTGGTATCCAGGGTCTCATTAAACCAAGCTATTCACCTGCCTACCTTCTTTCCAAATCCACAAAACAAAGGGGAGAAACTTCTGCACACCCTGGACATACACAGACAGTTACGCTACTACTTGGACAGAACTAAAAGTTACAGAAAAACTGACCAGCTGTTGGTGGCATATGCTGCTGGTGCACAAGGAAAAGCGATTTCCAAACAGACAATTTCAAAATGGATAGGGAATTGCATTCATTTTTGTTATTCCTTTCATGGAAAAACTGTGCCAGCTAACATTAGACCTCATTCCACCAGAGCCACAGCCACCTCCACAGCCTTCTTAAGAGGGGTGGCTAACAAGGACATTTTAGAAGCTGCTACATGGAGCTCCGTGCATACATTTTCCAAGCATTACAATTTACCTTTATATTCCAGATCCAGAGCAGGCTTTGCTATGGCAGTCCTGCAGGGCATTTTAGCTACACCATCCTTTACATAGATCCTCCACCCCCAGATTGGCTATGGTATTCTACCCATATGTGATGACTGCAGATGCATCCTTGAAGGACATAGTACAGTTTTGTACCTACCATAAATGTAGATGTCCGATAGGTATGCATCTGCAGTCAGGTTTACCCTCCCTCCTTCCCCTCTTTGGTATTTATTGGGTACTTTTTCCTTCTCATAGCTAGCTGGGGTTATCTATTATGGTGTATATATATATATATATATATATATATATATATACTTATATATTTCTGTGCATGTTTGGAATTTATTGCATTTCTCCAAATGTAGCCTTCCTTTGAGGGCACCTGGCATCTGGGGCAAGAAACACTGAGGAAGATGGCATCGGCTGACGCTTTTATACCCCAGGCACTCTGACGTCGGGGAAAGGGCGACATCAGCCGACACCGGACCCAGACTTTGGAATCCAGCCGACCGAAGGGCTGCCTGAGGCAGGACAACCCATATGTGATGACTGCAGATGCATACCTATCGGACATCTACATTTATGGTAGGTACAAAACTGTACTTTCCACACTGGAGGTCAACCCCTCGCTGGTTATATCTCACTATAAATGAATCACTCTGGATATCCACATTATGCCCTCACCCCCAGACAAGGAAGCCACAGTGAAAAACTTTTCAAAAGCAAACATCACGTTACTTAAGACCAAGGTGGAAAGTTTAAAAAAACGCATGCTAAAGGATAACGCTGTCCAAGCTGCAAAATCCTTTACTAATGCATTCTACGGGCACCTACAAGAATGCATGAATCATGCTATCCCAAGCAAAACCAAGACTCACTCCTCCAAGAAAAGAAAACCAGTCTGGTGGACCCCTGCCATAAACAATCTATACAACAGAAGGAGAAAACTATTACAGAAAAGAGTAAAATCCCAAGAAGGGAAGATATCCCTGATCAGTATCAGCAAGAAACTATGATCCCTCATAATATCATCCAAAGGGAGCTTCAAAAGAAAAATTGCCACGGACTCTAAAGATAACCACAAGGCATTCTTTAGCTATGTCAAGAATCTAAGTGGCAATGCTCAGATCTGCTCAGAGTTAGTGCAGAATGGCACAAAATACACTCAACCGACCGATATCGCCAACATCCTGGTAGACAGGTTCAGTGCAAACTTCACCCTCCTCTCACCCACAAAAGGGCCCAAAACCATACTAGAAGAATGTATAACCCCTGAAATCACAGACACTCAAGTTAAAACAGCCCTCTCCAAAGTGAAAAACACAGCATCAATGGGACTGGACGGTGTCCCAGGCTGCATCCTACACAAGCTCAAAGACAAACTAACCCGTCACCTAAACACACTGTTCAAACTCAGCCTCTCCACAGGCTATGCTCCCATAGAGTGGCACACAGCAACAGTTATTCCACTCCACAAAGGTGGAACCACAACAGACCCTGGGAACTATCGCTTTATAAGCCTGACAAGCTTGGTCTGCAAGGCTATGGAGTGCATCATCATGGAACTCATTAACAGAGACATTGGGAACCTCCAAACACTGGACCCTACCCAGTTCAGCTTTGTGAAGGGCAGATCATGCCTCCTAAACCTGGTGAACTTTTTTGAGACAGTTACCAAGGCTATGGATGAGGGAAAGGTGGTACACACAGCCTACCTAGACTTCGCAAAGGCCTTTGACACCATTCCCCATTCTGGTATTATAGATAAACTCACCAGCCTGAACATAAACCCCTATATCACAAGATGGGTTGCCAACTGGCTCACGGACAGAACCCACATGGAGAGAGTTGTGAGAGCTAGGTCCGACTCTGAACCAGTTACAAGTGGTGTTCCCCAGGGCTCAGTCCTAGGACCCCTCCTGTTTGGCATGTACTTCTCAGAGGTACAGACAAGCACAGGAGGACTATGACTAACCAAGTTCGCAGACGACTGCAAACTAGGGGCTATAATTGACTCTCCGGCTGACACAGACATCCTCCAAAAGGGTTTCACTGAGATGGATACCTGGTGTCAAAATCATGGCCTCAAGCTAAATGCCAAAAAGTGCATAGTCATCCCCTTTGGAAAAAACAAAGTACCCACAAACTACCACATAGGTGGTAGTCCCCTAAATAAGGAAGATGTAATAAGGGATCTGGGGACCCAAGTAGATAGTAATCCTCCTTTGATAATCACATTGCCAAAGTGGTTAGAAAATCCTTCTATGTGGCCCACCTAATCACACAAGGGTTCGCATTCAGATCAAAAGAGGTCATTGTGCCCCTCTACTCATCACTCATCAGACCCATCATAGAGTACAATGCCCCATTTGGGATGTACCTTATAAGACACCTGCAACAGCTGGAAAGACCACAGAAGTACCACACCAAGAGGATCACTGGCCTCAAACAGATGCCCTATGCAGCTCGACTGAAGAAACTCCAGCTGTACTCAGTTGCATACCGCCTACTCAGAGGTGATCTCTACCTGACATACAAGGCCACGACCAACCCAGAATTGATGGACATGCTCCACCTAAAGAAAACCATGTCCCCCTGAGCCGCACGCTCTAGGGATCTAAACCTCACCACAATAAACAGGATGTGCTGTAGGGATAGATTCCTGTCCCAGAGACTTCCCATGCTTTGGAACAAGATTCCAATCTACATTAGGCAGAGCTCCTCGCTATCACTCTTCAAGAGAAACCTTGATGAGTGGATGGGAAACAGAAAGTTTTCCCCCGGGATCACTTCAGTGGCTCTGCTGAACAGAGGCACAGGGAACTAATCTAAGGGGGCGGCGAAAGTCAACAGATTCTGGCTAGGCTTATAAATGCCTTCAGGCAGATAGCCTAGTACCTACCTATGAACCCATGAACCTATGGAAGACCTGGAAAGAGCAACTGAAATTATTCCTGGTAGATTAATCTAAAGAGACCTACTAAATAGACAACAATTTTGTAGTAGAATAAGACTGAGTATATGACTTAGTTAAAGATCCTTGTTGGGCTATTGTTTCATTATAAAATTTGTTTTTCTTTAGAAGTGGCATTGGTTGAACACAGGACTTTAATTTTGCTTGTAAAAACTTGCAGTTAATTTCATTTGTGTATAATAAACAGCATTTTAGAGGACCAGTGGTTTCAGCTGTTTTAATCTTCTTTAATGGTGGAGAATTCAGGCATTTTAGAACAAGCTATCGGTGCAAAAGTCCTGAGAATATATCTATTACTAGCAACGTGAGTATAATTTTCTCAAAGAGAGAAAATGTTTTGTAGTATTCTCAGAATTTCTATTTTTCTAGATTACACCTGTGTATGAATCCAAGCACCAAGATAATTACTGTAGGGCAGTAACTACATATCATACCATATCATACTGGTTGCAACTAAGGGGTAGTCATAGTAGCTGTCAATTGCTACCCCAAGGACTGCATCACAATTAAAAGAATTTACAGGGGAGAAAAATCTTGATGCATAAATTACTACCTTCATGCAGTTTGTTCACCAGGAAGAATGAAACTGAGCTGGTTGAGACATGATTTTATGAGCTCAGATAACTGGACAACAACTGAGAGCCTTCATATTCATGGAGGGGACTGATTTTCATGACTGTTATAAAGCAAGAAGGCATTACTTTCTAGGGCTGGTGATAACTAAGACACTTAAGCTATACGTTTAATACCTAAACATTTTTTTCATAACAAAACAGTAAGGTCACAATTATCTGACATAAAGCACATAATAACATTATGGTTAAATCCTGGAGGACAGCATAATGAAAGGAAAATAAAATATTGGAAATTATAGCAAATAAATTTAAAAGATGTTTGTCTATTGTGTGCATCAAACTCACCCTAAAGACTCTAAAGGTGCTGTTGTAGTTGAAGGAATGCTATGTCATTAAACTATTTACAACGAAGCAGCTTAGATCTGCATTAAAACATGTATCAAATGCTTGTAACCAACAAAATGTAACATCTGTATGCATACTATGTTTTAGGTGTGGATAAAAGGACTGCATAGCTAGATTTTGTACTAATGATAGTAATAATGTTACACCTATGTGAACTATAGCTTCTAAAATGCCTGCAACTGGTCATTCTATGCCTAAGGAATGTGATACATTATCTATTAGAATGGCCAGGACCACATTTTGCTACTGTCCTACTACAAATTAGTGTAAGTGCAACATCTTAATTGCATGGAGCTTGAAGGAGAAGTAAGCTGAAGAAGCATGGCCACATTTCTGTAGTAATAGTATGTAGACCAAAAGGCCTACTCTATCAACCTCCTCCCCCAAACAACCCCTCTGCATCTCCACACAATCTGACTACCCCTAGTCCTACTTCTAGCTTCTCTCCTGTCTCTGTAAGCAAAATAAAGAAGCTCTTCTTTCATCTCAAACCATGCTACCCTGCCCCATATAACCTACCTACAACTTTCCTCAAATTGTCTGCAGACAGCATTTCCCATCCCAGCTCTATCTTAATAAACTAATCCATCCTAGAATCACACATCTCCTCACTATGGAGACACACCTTTATCATTCCACTCCATACAGGAGGCAAAAACACTGACACTTCTAATTTTCGGCCCATAGCCATCCTATCCCCACTATCACAAATCATGGAGAAATGTATTCAATCCTGAATGATGTCCTATACGACCCAAAATAACCTACTAACCCCTACATAACATGGTTTCCGTCCCGGGCATAGTACCATCACTGCCCTTCTCTCCTTTCGAGACTCCATAAACCTTGCTTGTGACGCTGGCAAAATAGTTTCTACTCTATTCCTTGACCTCTCCAAAGTCTTTGATACCGTTTCTCACCCCTTACTATTATCCCAACTCTCCTCTCTCAACGCCCCCCTCCCATCATCACCTGGTTCACCAGCTACCACTCTGAAAGACAGCAAGCCGTCAAATGGAAAAAGTCATTCTCTTCCTTTCTACACACCCCTACCGGAGTTCCCCAGGGTTCCATCCTAGGCCCCCTCCTCTTTTAACATCTTCATTAATAACTTCCAGAAATAGTATCACACACCAAACTGCTCGGTGTCATAATTGATGAAAATCTAAAATGTGACATCCATATCCAAACTAATATAAAAAAGTCACCAAAAACTAGGTCTCCTGTATAGACACAATCATTACCTTATCCCCTCCACCAGGCACACCCTTCCTCTACTTACCTTCTTCCCTGTCTTCTGTATGGTGCCCCCCTATTCATTAATCTTCAGCTAGGCTTACAGGCCAAGTTGGAAGCCTGTTACAATAAAATCTCCAAATTTGCCATCATCTCCAGAAACTATTCCCACCACTGTCTCTCTTTCTCTCTCCACTCCTTCAAATAGCTTGAACTTCCTAAGTATCTCAAACTCAGTAGACATACTACTGCTCACAAACTCATATTCATACCTTCTAGTTGTCCTTCTCTGTCCACTTGTTTAACCCCGTACATTCCCAACCACTCTCTAAGATCAGAAAACCTCAATCTTCTAAACATATATAAGCCTCATCGACCCCCTGGCCACCGACTGTTATCCTGCTCCCTAGCTAAACTCTGGAATTCTCTCCCTACCACCCTTCAAAATACTCAAGCCACTCAAATATCAAAACTCTTCTCCAATCTCATCTCATTTCAAAGTGGGAATGTTCCTGTACCCCTACCACATAAACTCAACATGTTACATGTTAAACATGTAACATAACATGTTAAAACGCCATCTCCCATGCGCTATATACCTCAACCTTCTATCACTGTGCTCTTTTACCCTTTGCCTCTACTTCCTCTCCTATCCTATACCTCATAAACTCCCCCCCAACCCACTCCCTTTCTCCACTATATACCACCTTTTACCTCTCCCACCTCACCACCTCCTCTCTGTCCTCTCCTCATACTTCTAACTTCCAAAAAAGCTTGTTTTTTTATCTGTGCATAAATGTTTGACTTGTTTTTTTTCATCTGAAATGCCTGTACTTTTAATACGTTTAGACTACATGAATCTCACTTTTGTAAATCATTACCTAAAATTAGAAATGTTATGTCTGTTTTTTAACAAATTGCATGTTATCTCTGTATTTTCACTGTTCTACTGCTTTATTTACTTTTATATAACTAGTGTAAAATTGTCTATATTCTATGGAGTTTTTCTCCTTGGGCCTCCACTGAAAACAGGTTCTTCCAGGCCCAGTGGACTATCCTGGTTATCAAACTGTAATAAATAAATAAATAAAAAAAAGAAAACCCACACTAATAAAGACTTTGAAGAGCATGTATTCATGGTAGTACAAAATAATATTCTATTACCCAGAAAAAGAAACCAGAAACAGTGTTTGAGAAATGAGGTCATCCCACTGTAGTTCTCACAGGTCAACACACCATATGATAACAGATAATATTTCCCCTCCTTTAGAGATGTGAAGGCAGTGGAAATAAGGTAGCTCATTTGATAGAACACGATATTAATGTGGGGAGGGCAGTCAGGAAGCAAATATTTATTTATTTATGTTATTTATTTACATTTGTTGACTGGGAGTGTCCAACTGGATGTAGGTCCATTTTCAGCGGAGGCCCGGGGAAAAAAGCTCCACAGTTAAAATATACAGACAGTAGTTACATTGGATTTACATAGCAATTAACAATTTGATCAACATAGCAATTAACAATTACAAACATAGTGACAGATGAAGAACATAGTACATCAGTAGACAACTAGAATCTTTATCATCTGCGAAGTACATAACAGACATTAACAATTGTTACAATAATATGTTCCTGCTGTATAATAAGTAGTTAGGCTTATGAGCATCTGAGCTTGCTATAATCAAGGTAGTTAGTGGGGTGGAAAGAAAGGTAGTGGGTGGATGGGGTGGGTGATATTAGAGTGGGAGTTGCAAGGGCATAGCCAGAATGTTTTTAGGTGCACTTTTAGTAAAGTTTTGAAGTGGGTGCATGATGGTACGGAGGTAATTGTGGATGGGAGGGAGTTCCATAATTTGGCTATGGCACAAGAGAATAGTGCTTCTCCAGCAGAGTTATTGGAGTTAGTGACCTGAAAGTGATTTTTTTTGCTGGATCTTAGTGATTTGGTGGTGTGATAGGATTGGAGTAGATTCTGGAAGGATGGGACATTTAGTGGATGGTTTACTAGTTTGTGGGCGAGTGTGATTTGATACCATTGAAGGAGGTGAGGGAGTTCAAGCCATCCCAGTTCAGCAAGTGAGAGAAAGTGGTGACTATGGTAGGATGCCCCTATGGCGAATTTGGTGATTTTGTTATAGCAGGTCTCTAGCTTGTTTAGATTGCATTGCCTTGGGTTGGTATATATTGGAGAGGCATAAAGTAGGGTGGTGATAAGGTGGGAATTTGCTACTGAAATCTTTGCTGCTTTGATGAGAAGTTGCTTATTTCTATACAACACCTAGTTTTTTGTGGACTTTTTTTATGGTCATGGATATGTGAATGTCAAATTTTAGTTTATTGTCTATTTCCACTCCTAGCAATTTGGTGTGTTCTGTTGGGTGTATAGTGGTGTTGTCTTTTGATGTGATGTTAAAGTGAGAGTTGTTTTGAGTATGTTTGGTAGGTTTGAAGATGAGTAGTTTAGTTTTATTTGGGTTGAGTATTAATTGGGCATCGGATAACCAAGTTTCAGCAGAGGAAAAGGCTTCCTGTGTGACTTTTTGCAGTTTGGGTAGAGACTGGGCTGAGCAGATGATGGTTGAGTCATCTGCGTATTGTATGAGTGTGCCATGTTTGGTGGCAGAGGCTAGATTATTGGTGAAAATAGAGAAGAGTAGGGGTCCAAGGATGGATCCTTGGGGAACCCTTATAGAGACAGGTAGTTGGGGAGATGTGTTATTCTGTCATATAACTGATTGTTGGTGGTCAGACAGGTAATTCTGAAACCAGCTGGTGGCTGATTGAGAGAAGGATAGATTATTGAGGACAGAGATGAGTTGTTTGTGTGGGACCATATCAAATGCTTTAGATAGGTCTAGGAAAGTAGCAGAGTAGAAATGGTCATTGTTTTTATGCTGAAGGATAGCATTAGTAAAGGAAAGTAAGGCAGTGGTGGTGCTATGGTTTGGCCGGAAACCATGCTGAGCATTGGAAAGGAGGTTGTTAGTAAGGAGGTAGTCTAAGACTTGAGAGTGAATGCATCTCTTTAGTATTTTGGAGATGGAGAGAGAATAGCTATGGGGTGGTAATTGGTTAGATCTGTGGAGGGGCCACCTTTGTGGAGGGGAATTATATGTAATACTTTCCACAGTGTGGGAATGTAACTTTCTGACAGAGATCGGTTAATCAAGATAGATACTGGGTAGGTCAGAGCATCAGCTGTGATTTGCAGGTATTCACTTGGAAGGTTGTCTGCTGCTAATTTGGTGGTCTTAAGTCTAGTTAAGAGTTTTTTTATGTTGGAGGTAGGAACTTGAGAAAAGGAGAAGGCAGTGGGGAGATTACTAGTTGAAGGTGTGGGTTGGAGGGGAGCGTGGTTGTGTTGTTTAGCTAGTGATAGTATGGTTTGTGTGAAGTGTGTGTTGAATGAGGTAGCAATATTTTCGGAGGCATGACAGATGTTAGGAGGAGGGGTACTGAGTTTACCTGGGTGGAGGATGGAGTTTATGGAGGACCAGAATTGTTTGGGGTTGTGTTGGGAGGAGTCTAGGGCAGACTGGTAGCATTGGAATTTGTCCTGTTTTATTAGCTTTTTGACTCTACTGCATAGTTCTAGGAACTTCTGTCTAGTTGAGGGGGTTTTGGTTTTGCGCCAGTGCTCCCAGGCTTTATCCCTGTTATTCATTTCTATCTTATTGGTTTTCTGTAGCCATGGGGAGGGTTGTGCTTTGGTTCTGGAAAGTCTTATGGGGGTGTGGTAATTAAAGATGCTCAGGAAGGTAGTATTAAAAAATTCAGCTGCATCATCAAGACTGAGGTACTTTAGAAGATGCCAGTTACATTCCTTGAGGGATGAGATGAATGTGAGTGGGTTAAAGTTTAGTTTGTTATGTATTTGATGGTAGATGACAGGTTTAGCTTGGTATAGGTGTTTTTTGAGTAGGAATGTTGGGGAGTGATCACTGAGGTTATCTGATAAGCAGCCTGTTATGTATGACTGGGGGCTCTTACTGACTAGTATCCAGTCCAGGGTAGTGTGCTTGTTGGAGTTTTTATTTATCCTGGTTGGCGACTGGACTAGTTGGGTGAAGCCATGAAGGTTTACATGATGGGGTGGATGGTTGTCAGAACAGGATTGTCAGTCAATACTGAAATCACCTAAAATGATAGTTTCTTGGGGGAGATGGTGCGTAGACCAGCTGAGGAGGTTTTCTAGTGGAGGGATGTTTTTGCCAGGTGGGAAGTAGCATCCAATTATGTTGATGGTTTTATTTTGGTTTATTTTGAGGTTGGTATATATTATTTCTTCATTAAATAAACCTACAAAAGTGCCACTGCATGAATTAGGAAAAAGTGACCACAACCACCAGACATATTCACTACCATACAAATCCATAGAGCAAGGCAAAACCCCATAAAGGTACAAAGGTTTGGTTAGGGACCCAGAGAAGAAGAAGGTACAGCAAATAATGAGATGTTGTTTGTCTTTCAGCTTTTCCCGGTTAGGGGTCGCCACAGCGGAACACCGGTCCGCTAATGATTGGCAGTTGGTTTTTATGGTGTTGAGTTGCCAGCCCGATGCCCAACCTTCAACGAAGGCACACCCATTCAACCCATGTCTTTTGAATGCCCACTCGACTGCAGGGAGGACATGCAGACTCCACACAGAAGGCACTCCCAACCCAAGCCAAGAATCAATTGAGAGAACCTCTTGCTGTGAGGCAACAACGCTACCACCGCACCACCGTGGAGCTACACCAAATAATGAGATATGTTGAGAATATTCATCTGACAGTGTGGTCTATAATAAATGAACCAGCAGAGGAAGAGGCTTATATACTAAAAATGTTGTAGCCTAGAAGAATTTCAAAGCAGCCCTGCACCATAAATGAAAAGGTTCCGTGGACCAATCCACTAATGTCGCTAACATATAAACAAGCAAGCAAACACATAACACATAACTAAATAAATGATCTTCAAAGCACAGTTACTCTGTTTCAGAATAACCTAAAAATTGACTCATTTGCTTTGGTGGGATCATAGCTCTCAACCTCTTAGAGCAAGAAATCTGGACAAAGTCATAAATAATGAGGGGACAAAGGCCCAGAAATAGGGAAAAATTTAAAATACTGCTCTTACAAACCTCGAACATTGATAGAATAGCAGGTTTTGCATTAACATGAACTTTCTGAAGGGTACAAAGTCTGAATTTCAAATGTCTGGCATTTTCTGACTTCAATCAATTCAATCCTAAATAATTTGCCAGTGAGTTGCCAGAAAACCACAATTTTATGAGAAATGGGCCAAAATATGAGACAAAAATCTGGATATTCTGTGAAAATATGTACAGTTGAGAGGTATGGGTGGGACAACTATAGTACAACCAATATATTGCTGTAAGTCTTATCTAGCATTTATTGCTCATTTTACACTACAAAATCTGATGTAAAAGTTAAGATATGTTGTATGCTCAGTTCATCTTGAATGCATGTTATACTTTCTTTTGGGAAGCTGTCTTGGCTAAAATATTACATTTGGATCTTCACATATATTAGGTTAAGAATAGAATAAATGTATTGGATAAGAAAAAAAAAATGTTTTACTTTCATAGGCATGGCAAAGATGGTCTTATGCTTCTTTCTTTACTGGCTGTCAACTCAAGGAAATCTAAAGGCATAGTAGGCAGTAAGTTATGTGTCATGTCTTTTGTCTTATTCAGAGTCCAGTGCATATGCTCTGGTTTAGTATACACTACAGTGCTGTCTGAAAGTAAATCTAATGTAGCCGACAACAGTACCAAGCATGTCTCACCTTTTATTGTGTATTTTCAAATCAGACATGTTAAGGTATCAGAAATAATCATAATTAAGAGATTAGAATGAACCATAATTAAGCTGTTTTGTTAGTTGATACATGATATAACTATTATCTCCCATTAATCTTTCTCTCTCTCACTCTCTCTCTCTCTCTCCCGCTCTCTCTCTCTCTCTCACTCTCACACACACTCTCTACCAGGCAGTTGGTATGAAAACTACAACTGCAGATTCAGAAATTTAATTAATTTATTTATTTTAATATGTTTACCTGGTAGGTAGGCTGGTTCAAAGACCCCTTTCTGTCATGACTCAAGCCAAGTTGGCTATAATAATATAAAACCATACTATACCAAATAATTATAATATTGCCACAATGAGCTTTTGGCATGCATGTATAAAAGAATTGTTGCAATGCATGCTAAAGTAAATAAATTGTTTAACTACATACTTAATGGATAGTTTCACAGATTATATGCGTTTCTCGAATGCATAGATTGTGTATGATTTACAGTGTATATGAGTCAGAAGGAGAGCACAGCAGTTGACTATATTTGCATGAGTGTGATTGTTATTTATCTAGGGTTTTGTTAAGTGCTGTCCAGTTAAGAACATTTATATTCTTTCTTGAAATGACAAATTATTTTTTTTTTTCCTGAGTGCTGGGTAATCTTTAAGTTTTTTGATGTCCTAGTGAGTTCCATGTTTCCAGTATTAGTCGGATAAAAGATTTCTTACCTAAAATCTTTTTGATTAGCCATCTGACCACAGTGTTGGTGTTGTATTCAGATAAAGGGGTCAAACAGGTGCAAATCATTCAGACTAAAGGAAGAGAGTGGCTGCAGTACAACAGCTGGACAGTTAGGGAGTTTGAATAGAAGAAGGCCCTTGCTGTAACCAGTAGCCAGCTTGTCTGTTATAATATTATGCAGTTACAGTTTTAAATTCTGAGGCACTAAGTGCAAGTCCTAGAACAGCAAGACTAAGCATGTGAAACTTAGGAAATACAGATAATAAGACCAGCGTAGCTGTATCTAGGAATATTTCCATTTGTCTGAAGAATGTTGATCTTGGAGTCAGTTTATATAAACATTTGGGTATATAGAGATGTAACCCCACACGCTTGAGGATACAGGGGGCTTGTGTCACTGCAAACATCATTAAATAAATAACTGTAAAGGGGAACAACAACTGAATAGCTGGTTAACTACAAGTCTGAGGGTCATATTAAATTAATCTCCCATAACATGCATATATTCAAGAGTGGCCACAATTTTCCAGAAATTAAAGTAGTCTCTAAAAAGTCTATAAAGTCTATCTTACCTTCATTTGGAGCTCAACTGTTACCCATAATCATTTTGACTACATCCAAGGTACCTTGTTATATCATCTACCTTCCAACAGAACTAATGTGAGATTATTTATTTATAGTTCATAAGCAAGGTCGATCACTAATCCCTAGTGGCCAATTTTAGTCTCAGAGTAGGAGTAGAAAGAAAATATGGTACAGCAAGTTAATCACGAGTTCATAGTTCCATAGGTAAGGAAAAGGCTAACTGCCATTGTGGGGCCATTTTAAGACTAACCAATTTCCATTTTTGTGTGCTTGAATTAATTCCATTCGGTTAGAGATTGTCCTTAGACACCCCATATATTGCCCCTAATCAGAATAACTGGGATCATAGCATTGATAATATGAGGGGACCCATGCATTTATAAGCTGGGTCTGTCCATCAGATGGTCAGTGGAGAGTTCTGGGGTACAATTTCTGTTTCCCATCAATAGATCCAAGTTGCACTTGAATATGGACAGGGATGAGCTTTATTTAATGTGGATGGTAAGTCTGTTCCAGAGCAGCGGTATCCTCTGTGAGATATACCTGTTCTGTTGATGTTATAGAAGATATTTAGACCCCTAGACTGAGTATTTCTGATGCCATTTAACTTGCTAACATGCAGTAAATCCATCAGTATTGGTACAGAGGATGCCTTCTATGCCAGACACAGGTCAAATCTTAGCAGTCTATAAGATAATGAGTATAGTAACAGCACTATGAGGCTGTCCATGCAGGACATGTTTTTTTAGGCCATGTATCATTTTAATAAAGTATTTCTGTGGGTGTTCCAGTTGTTTCATGTATCTAGACAGAAACACGTTAAAGAGGCCATTATACTTAATGACTAGAGCAATGAGGACTGAGTAAATGGGGACAATATCATCTCTAGATCTAGACATAATCCTATTATTTATAAACTGTGTAGTAAAGAAGAGCATTGTTACCACAATGGGCATATATTGGTCAAAAATTACATCACTGTCCACATAAGTTCTCAAATCCAGAGCAAATGTGTTAACTTTTATTGGCATATTGTCAATGTGGTCATTCCCTGGGGCAAATGACTTCCCATAGTATGCAATAATGCATTTTTTGGCATTAAGTTTCTGTCCATGATTATGGCACCAGCTGTTTATTTGGGACAAACCTTCCTGTAGTATGGCTAAGTCATTTGGGGATTCAATGACTGCTCCTAGCTTGCAGTCATCAGCAGACTTAATCAGTCAGAACCCTTTAGTATTGACTTTTACTTCAGAAAATGATATGCCAAACAGGGGAGATCCCAGCAAAAAACCCCGAAGGACTCCACTGATGACAGGTGTCTTTGTGGAAGTAACTTCTCCTATCTTGTTTTCTGCATCCTGTCTGTGAGTTAGTTGGAAATCTAGCATGTGATCTTTTCTACTATGCCTGAGTGGGGAATTGTGAAAAAAGATGTAGCCATATCGAGGTATAGGGTGTGTATCATTTTGCCTTCATCCATTACTTTGCTGACTTCATCAAAAAAGTCGACCAAACTGAGAAAGCATGACATGCCCTTGATGAATCCAAACTAGATGGGCCCAGTGTTTGGAGATTCCTTATGTTCCAGTTGATTAGCTCCATGATAAGTCTTTCCATGGCTTTGCATTTGAGACTGATCAGACATATGGGTCTGTAATTGTTTGGGTATGTGGAAGACCCTCACTTACATAGGGGAATGACTGTAGCTGTTCTCCATTCACTTAGTACATCATTGTATGAAGACTGAGATTGAACAGTTTTGTTATGGGTGTGGCTAAATTATGCTGCATGCTATTTAAGATGCATTGAGGGATATTGTCAGGACCGATTGAATCAGTATTTTTACTCTCCTTCCTTCTAGTCACCATTTTGAACATGTGATAATATAATCACTTCAGTGCCCATCTTCCAGTGTTTCTATGAGCAGAACCCTCTCTGTCTTATTTCTCTTTCCCTCAACTATTAGACTGAACTGGCGTCAATCAAACCATCATTGCCCAGCAAACAACATCCAAGACTGAAGTTTACCCTAATGATGACCCTAATAAGGAACATGAGAGAGAGAGAGAGAGAGAGAGACAGACAGAGAGAGACAGAGAGAGCGAGTGGAATATTAATAATTCAAACCCTCTATGTCTTACTTTGACTATCTCTTAGCCTCAGCTACAACAAACTGCCATCAATCAAAGTATCATTGTCCAGCAAACAACATCCAAGACTGAGGTTTATCCTAATAAGGTCCCTAATAAGGTCCACAAGAGAGAGAAAGACAGACAGACATATTAATACTGTCATGTCTAACTTAGCTATCCTATTCCTCTGTAATAAATAGGGCAGGGCCTTCTGTAGAGAACATACACTCCCACTAGAAATAACAAGTTCCCTGGTAATTTTCTTTACACTGGAAGATGTAGTCTTCACTTGAGCATCCATCCTTTTTGTCTATTCTACACTATATACCCACTGCAAAAGTCCTCCCTGCTTTACCTACCTTAGCATACTTTACCTTGTTCTTTGCTGCAGTATAAATCTGTCGGTCTGTCTTCCCCTATAACTTCCAGTACAGTCAATGTCTGTAACATGCAAACAGTGACCTTTCCCTTATTGAAACACAACAAAAATAATAAACTCCAGCTCACTTCCACTACACCTGCACCTGGTTAACTCCTGCTTTGATACTTTTTCTGCTAACCCCCATATAATTACTAAAACTCTGTAGCATTGCAACTTCTGCTATTATTTGTTACCTTGCTTTTTCTCCTAACAGCTTCTCTAGCGACATTACATTTTTACTGTTTCTATCACATAAGACTTCCTACCTTGCTCAACTCTAAGTCTATAGATATTTTTTTTCTCCCCTTCAATACTTCTTTGCCATTTCAGCTGGTGCAGCCCACTCCATTCCCCTACCCTAACCCAAACCCAACCCATCCCACTATCCCTAGTTTTATACCTACACAAAAACCCTCCACTTACTGCGCATACCTCCTACTCTTCCTATCAAAGCAACCTATCCTTCTGCTAACCTTCATCTGTCAATTATTTTTAATTATTTTTATTTATTTATTTTTAATTCTTTTTATTCATTTTATTTCCTTCTGTAACTTAATTATAGGCACACACACACACACACACACACACACACACACACACACACACACACACACACACACACACACACACACACACACCATCCTTCAAGAGTCTTGTTTCTAATACACACCAGATATACCCATCATTCTATCCACACATCTACTCCTACTACTGTCATAACTTACACTATATGATACCTACTGCACCTGTTTCTCAATACCCCACCCTTACTCACACTGCCTATGTCACTAGCCATCCATTTACTATTACTATTGCTTCTAGCTTATTTGGCTTACCCCATAGTTCGTTTTCAGATATAAAATTCTTAACCCTTCTCCCAACACATATAAGGTAAAATTTAAATTTAATACTAACATACCTAAACTCTCACTAGTGTATGCATACTGTAAAAAGATCATGTTATGTTGTGATGTCCACACAAAACCAGGTCCTGACTGTCACTCTTTTCCACCTGCTCCCTCTTTTACTGTAACAACATCTACTAAAACTTGAAAATCATATTCATGAATATTAAATTTATAGTAAAAAAAGTTTCTGAATTTCATTCCTGGATCACTCATTACTCCCCAGACATTATTATTCTTACAAAAACATGGCTTAAACCACATATAAAAGACTCTGAAATTCTCCCCTTTGCTATAATATGATCCACTCTGACAGATTAAATAAAAAAGGTGATGGTGAAACAATCATGTTCTCAAACCATATCTCTGTCTCTCCTTCTTCTATTTCTCTATCTACATTCTTTTCTGCTGAGATCCTTGTCCCTCACTGTAAATTAAATGAGTATAAAACACTAGGTATAATTGCCCTGTATATTTTCCAATGAAATAACATCCCTATTCTGGAATACGTCCTACACTGGGTATCTAGTCCCATTTGTCATGAAATAATAATTCTTGGTAACATCAATATTAACTGGCAAACCTTCACATCAGACTAGCCTTCCTCTAGTATCAATATAAATGCTTTCAATTATCTCATAACATCCCATACTCACTTGAACAAAGCTAATAGCACTTGGACAACTCTAGACTGGATTCTAATCTCAAATCCAAACCTTTACAACTCTCCAAAAACACTCACAGACTCCCTCAGTGGTCACCATCCCACCTATGTTCAGAGACTAGCAACTCACAGTATCAAGCAGCACCTTTATAAAGACTATCACACCCTCTCACATTTCAATTCCAAGATCTTTAATGACATCCTTAATAACATTAATTGGTCCATCCTCTATTCCCTACCACTGGACAATGCTGTTCTCAAATTTAACACGTTTCTTGATGGTCTCAGTAGCTTTGCTCCATTAAGAAAAAAGATAGTTAAATTCACCCAGTCACCCTGGCTATCACCTTATAGTACACAAGTAATGTATAAGAGAGACAAAGCTTGGAGAAACTGGCAAAAATAGAAATCTCAAGCTCACCTACAGACCTACAAACAACTTTGAAATGTGACAAAAAACAAGTTACTGCTGATAAGACATATAATTACTTCAACCCACAGGATAACCAAAAAATACAACCCCCCCCAAAATTTTGGTCCACTATCAAGAAAATATTATAACCTGGAACTCTTAGTACTTATAACCCTTGTCCAGACATCTTGTCCTTAAAAACTGCTTCTAAATTTAACTTTACTTTATAGACTCAATAGCCACCCTCACTCAAAACTCCCTACATAATCCTGCCACCCCTGACAAACTTCAAAGCTCTAATAATTCCATTTTTTCTACTTCCTATATAAAAACTTTATTACACAAAGTTAAGTCCTGCTCACCCTCAGTAGACAATCTCCCATCTAAATATTTAAAGATTGCTTCCCTCTTTATTGCCTACCCATTCTCTATCTTGACCAATCGATCCACTGGTGAGTCATATGTCCCATCTCTCTAGAAAACAAATTACATCATTCCTCGATTCCTCTTCATAAAGGAGGAGACTCCAATGAAATAACAAACTTCAGACCAATTGCAATCTTGTCCACCCTTCCAAGATCTTAGAAAAATGTATTCAGAAACAACTTTTACAATACTTACTCCAGGAAAATCTATTAACCTCTACCCAACAAGGCTTTCACCCAGATCATAGCACAATAACTGCCCTTGTTGCCTTTTTGGAACATGTCATTAAAGCCAGAGATAACAACAATTTAGTTTCTTCTCTTTTTAGTTCTCTCTAAAGCTTTTGATATAGTCTCACATACCAAACTACTCTCAAAAATATCTGCTTTAGGCTTTTCCAGTACAACAGTCACTTGGTTCTCTAGCCACCTATCTAACCGGATACAATCAGTTAAATGGTTCTCTACTTATTCATCTTTTCTCCCAGTTAATACAGGTGTTCCACAAGGCTCTGTACTTGGCCATCTTCTTTTTAACATATTTATAAATGATCTACATACATCCTCCCAGCAAGCTACACTTATACAATATGCAGATGAGTCCAATGACATTTGCTTATCTAATAGTCCTTCCCAGTTACAATCTATTACTCAGCAGGATTTCAAGTCTATTGAAAACTGGCTCAATGACAATCAGCTTTTCCTAAATCCAAATAAAGCAAAACTGCTCTTATTTCTCCCCAAATCCCAAACAGGCATAAAAGACACATTCAAACCAGCTTCTCTCAACAATACTGAAATTGAAGTTGTACCTCACACAAAGTTACTTGGTGTCATAATAGATAATCAACTGAAATTTGATCTTCATATTCAAAAGTGCAACAGCACACCAAAAATTGGACATGCTCTATAGATATTATTCCTTACCAAATCTGCAAGAGTTACTATCTCCGATACATACCTCCTTCCTTCACTACAATATGCCTCACCCATTTCATCAACATTCAGATCTCCCTAAGGTAACACTTGAGTTTTGCTATAACTAGATTTGCAGCCAGTCAGTATACAACACCACTGCTCTGCCCTCAGATATGTAAACCGGCTTGACTTACCTCACTACCTCACTACCTCATATTCAGCCAACTCCTCCTTGCTGATGAAATGGTATACAGATCCTCATCCTGCTCAGCTACCAGCACCATTCTTAACCATTTCCTCCCTAATCACCCTCTTCATTCATCAGAGAAACATCTCCTTGAAATCAATAAACTGAAAACAACTGTAGGTCACTGCCTATATTCCTACTCAGTAGCCAAGGTCTGGAGCAGTATTCCTACAGATATTAGAGCAGTGCCATGTAGTCACATATTCAAATAATCCCTAAAGAGATTTCTCCTTAACTCCTGGCTCTGTACATGTCCTACACCAGGCTGACACTACCTGCTACTCCTTCCTTCTCTTCCTTTCTCCCCTCTGTTCCTTCTTCTTCTTTCTCCCTTCTTCCTTCTCTTTTCATTGCTCTTTGTTGTCCTCTTTCCTTTCCTCCCTTCTCTTATTAGTCAAAGCACCAGTTACTTCCCTGATAGCTCCCTACTTTAACTCCATTTCCTAATCTCCCATCTGCAAAATCTCTTTCCTTTCTCTTAGTCTTTTGCCCATGTTTAAAATGCTTAACATCTTCACCACTGGTTATCACTACTAATTGTACTATGATTGTTGTTTAATATTCATGGCATGATTTTCTGAACTGACTTTATTTATCCTGTATGTCAATTCTACTATTTGTTACTGCACTTTTTGTGATAATATTATATAATTTATTAAGTGAACTATGTATGTTGCAGCTTTTCTCTGTGAGTGTATACTGAAAACGGGATTCTTGCCCAGTTAGACATTCCCAGTAAAAAAATATTTCTAACTTTCATAGCACTTTTAGAAATTAGTCGTACGTGATAGCTCGAGGTGAGTCAGTTTCAGGTATATCTTGGGGGACAGATGGAAGGCAGAGAGGGGTAAAGTTAGAGCTCAATTTATCAGCCAGTAGTGTTGGTATATCTTCAGATGGGTCTACTTCACTCTGCCCAAAATCCCATTTTACTGACATTCATTTCACTGAGACCAAGTCACCTAAAGTTCAAAACACTGACAATTCATTTCACTGAATCTCATTTCACCTACAGCTTAAAATGCTAAATTTCATGACTAAAGGGGAACCATCCACAAACAAAGTCACAAAACTAATGTCTACCTCTTTTCACAACTTTAAAACTACTTATATATCCTCTTAACAAAAAACAGGCAGTATAAAACCAAACTAAGGCTGTGCCCCCCACACCCCTCCTAACTATATATACTAACTCCAGGTTGGACTACAGTGGGGAAAAGGGCATATGCCTTTTATTTGCCTCACAGTACTCTACACACTGCCACATCAAGTCTAATAGTTTACAATTCAGTAAAATGAGATTCAGTGAAATGGGTTGTTAATGTTGTGAACTTTAGGTGATTTGGTCTCAGAGAAATGAATGTCAGTGAAATGGGATTTCGCTCAAGTGAAGTAGACTCCTTCAGACATAGTGTGGGTAAGATCATTCACAATTAGCTCAATGCATTGTTGGGTATTCAATGGAATTAACTGGGGAAAACACAATCAGATTAATCAGAAAACCAATAACAAAATCATAAGAGAAACAGAAGCAATACAGTCAAACAGAATTCAGTTATTTACAATATTTACAGTTGCATGGAGTGATCCAATGTTTGAGGACTATAGAGGAGTAAATGTTATTCTGGAGATACAGACTAGCATGGAAGAGAAAATAAGATATTGAAGTATTGAGTAAATTATTCGTGTTAGCTGTGTTTGGGTGATAAGTCTTGAAAGAAAGTTAATTCTGTATGAAGTCTAAGATTTGTATACAGAATAGTTGCTATGCTCATTCTCCCCACCTTGTGATCAGTAGCAACAGTTTGGAATTCTATTTACTCTAAACCGCATCTGCGATCTGCAACTTAATATCCTGCAACATTAATATATGTGCCCTCACTAGCTGGAAAACACCTTCCTACAGTACAGCAAATTACTTTCATTAGTTGCTTCAGGCTTTCTCTTGTAAGCTGTGAGCATGAAGCTTCTTGTTGAAAAGGGATAACACCTACCCAACCCAATCTGTTTAATCCTGAGATTCCTCCATGGGTTAAATCATCTCTACTGACATTAAAACAGAATGTTATGTGTTATGCCTATGCCCAACTATAAAAAAAAAAAAAAGTTAGCCATCATACTAGGCTGATAATCTAAACACTGATGGAGACTAATTTCCTTTCCACTGATAAAATAATATTTGAACATTGAGATAACAAAACGACTGAGTAATTAAAGATGACCTAGTGCCTTACAAAACCATAGCTATATTAAATAATTTATACAAAACATTATGGGAAAAACAATTGGTACACACTGATCGGAGACAAATTACATGCATCTAGTTCCTAAAGCACATTTAGAGTTCAGGAGTATAGTTGACTGTTATCTAGAACATCCACCTTCTGTGCGTCAGTGTGATCACAATTCTTCTACTGGTCATCCTTTGTTTGCTCCCTGTGAAGTAATAACATGAAAAGGTAGGCAATAAACACATAAAACATAAAATGCATCACAATGTATCTTTGTCCCTTTGTATTGATAGGTTAAAAGAAAATCAGTACCATTACTGCCACAGGAGACATGCAAGAAAAGTAAGATGTCTTCTTCAGGATATGACTTCCAGAAGGGCATATTTGCTACTGAACATACCATAAATAGTTAATAAATCTTTTACATGCATTTACATCCTGTCATTTAAACATACTGATCTTATGCCCAAACTAGTCCCATCTTGGTGAGAAAGACTTGTATTATGCTTTAAGATAAAACATAGTTTGCATACATGCATGGAAAAAATGGACCTGAGTTGCCTAATACATATATATATAGATATGGATCCCCTTCTAAACATTTAAAGTTCATAACATCGAAGCTCAAAACATTGAGACCAGAATATATATATTTATGTATATATATATATATATATATATATATATATATATATATATATATATATATGGATCCCCTTCAAAACATCTAAAGTTCATAACATCGAAGCTCAAAACATTGAGACCAGAACATCTAAAACCCATAACGTCTAAAACTTATAACATTGAATTTCATAACATTGAAACTTTGGATGGAGGGGATGTAATTTACATGTGATTTGTAGGTTTTGAAGTTGTGATGCAAAGCTTCAGTGTTATGAAATTCGATGTTATGAGTTTCAGACATTATGGTTTTTAGATGTTATGGTCTCAATGTACTAAGTGACGGTGTTATGACCATTCTCATGTAAACCTGAAGAGAACCATTTGTGAGTCGATATGCCCTAATGGATTATACCAGGAGTACTACTCACAAATTGAGACATCATGATCCAATTTCTAGATCGTCTATTTTTTTTTTTTTTTTGTTAAGGGCCTGCAGTTGTTCCTCAAGAGCTTTTCATCGGTCAGTTTCATTTTCAAGTTTCAGTTGTTGGTGCATAGCAGCATATCAATAAGATTGGTTACCTTTTCTTGAACTATTTAAAATGTTTTATGGCTTTTTGCTGTTGACATGTGGAACCCATCCATACTTTTGGCTAACAGTAACCATGCCTCAAAGAGTATGAACATTTTTTTATTCAGAGGTAGCATAATGAAAATACAAAAGCAGAGGCAATTCATCCTTGTCGGCCATGGAAATTAGTACATGTGTCTGTTTGCCACTATTGACGATGTCTTAAACAAAAAGAAGGTTGTCACTGGAGACAAAGCTACTTGATTACATGGCCACCTTATCCTGCACCAGACATGCTACAGACACACTTGTTTTTCAAATGTTAATGTCCATAATTACTAGGAATATCTGCAATATACTACATTATACATGTACAGTGATACTGTTTTTCTGTCTTCCAACATGATATTTCAGGCTATGCCCCTCAAAAGTACTCATTTCACTCAGATATTAACAAAACGTGACAGCGGGTATCTGCCCTGCACTTACTCCTAGATGCATTGCATACAAACCATAGACTCTGTATAATCTTTGTGTGAAGTTTCTCACATTATGAAACATGACACTTATTTTAGTGCTCAGTGACTCTGTATATTGCAAGAGGATGAAGGGCAAACATGCAGTAATTTGTGATGCTCTGTAATATACATATATTAACTGTATTACTGTGTTTTATTACAACAAGCTTTGCATTTGCATTCTCAATTCTGTAAGTTTGCTGCTTTGCTTAATTTTGTACTTCATTAGATAAAAATAACATCACACTAGCCTAAATGAGCTCATTTAGGTTTACTTAGCATTTCAGTGCAACTCATCCCTATTAGTCTTACAAGGATTTCTCCAAGTAATTAGATTACTGTGTTTAAAAAGAATAACACAAATGCTCCACTGTCCATTTTATTGACCCAAGAAGAAGTTTAATTACTTCTCCATTTACTGTCTGTACAACTTACAGTAAATCACTTACGTACTCTTGGGTCATCCCTGAAAAGGTAGAGTTGTGCACAGTGGGTTTACCTTCTGAACAAATAGGTAAAAATGAAAAAAGAAAATGGTTTTAACAGTAAATAAAGACAAATAAGCAGTGATAACCATCACCTTCAAACAAATACTGAAAAATCATCTCAACTCTTCCTGGCTATGTACCTACTCTATAACCTAGCCTCTTTCTTCTCCTTATAACTAAACTCCTGTGCTTTTTGCTACTGCCGACTGATGATATTTTCTCTATAATTATTATTTTTATCACTTGTTGATACTAATACAATAATGCTGATTATACCATGACCCCCTATTAATATTCCAAAACGTGCACGCTGATTGGCCAGCGTGCACGTTGTAAATCGACTTATACTAATGGAAAAAGGTCCGGTCGCCCGGACTTTTTCCATTAGTATAAGTCTTTTTTTAAAACACTGTCTCGCTATGTTAAAAGATTTTAACATAGCGACACTGATTTAAAAAAAGTAACGGAGATCTCCGTTGCTTTTTTTAAAGCTGTCTCGCTATGTTAAACTCCTTTAACATAGCGACACATTAGTGAAAAAGCAACGGAGATCTTGCTTTCTCCGTTGCTTTTTAAACCTGTCTCGCTATGTTAAATGGGTTTAACATAGCGAGACAGCTTAAAATAAGCAACAGACATCTCCGTTGCTTATTTTAAAGCTGTCTCGCTATGTTAAACCCATTTAACATAGCGAATAAAAAGCAACGGAGATCTTGCTTTCTCCATTGCTTTTGGCCGCAGCTCTGATGTACTGCGTAGGCATGCGCAGTACATCAGAACTGCCACGGATGCCAGACAGCTGTGGAAGGGCAGCAAAGAGGCATTATACAATGCCATTATTTAAGAAACGTAATTGTTTCTTTTCTTAAATAATGTCATAGTATAATAGCAATAACCCACTTCTGGGTGTGGGTAATGCGGGATTTAACCACGGTTGTCTTAGTTTGGTCCCGAGGGCAAAACCACGCCAACCGTGGTTAAATCTCGCATTACCCACACCCAGGCGTGGGTTATTGCTATATTATATCTCTGTTTATACCTCTCTGATTGAATTCATCTGGCAACCAACAAAATTCCTGCTTTTATGTATATATTCTGTTATATGTTACTGTAATTAATATCTGTAACACTGTATCTACTTTTGTACCAATTAATGTTTAATATTTTTTAATTTATTTTATTTACCATTTATAGACTGGGAAAGTCTGACTAGGGTAGAGCCTATTTTCAGTGGAGGCCCAAGGAGAACATTTTCTGTATCTATGTTCTTGTTGGAGCTTTTCTCCCAGGGCCTCCACTGAAAATGGGCTCTGTTATGCCCAATGGACTTTCCTGGTAAACAAATGGAATAAATAAATAAAATAATTAATTGCACCATTTGAAACTGAAAAAAATGCCAGCTCATTTGGTACAGCAATACATGTGAAAGTACACACTAAAGATATTTGGAAACATGCTGCATTTGGTATAGCAAAATATTTGAAAAATATAGTAAAGTAGTCTGAAGTCACTGCAGTTTATTGAGAATGGTAAAACATTTGCAACAATACAGAAATTCAAACCATAGTAGCAAACTAAGAAATCTGCTTGGCCTGGTGTTTTTTGTTCTATGTGAGAAAAAGACACTTAAATTATCTAGGCTGCACATTTCACATGTTTTTCATTGCTTAAATTGTTTATTGAGTGATGCTTAAATACACAGTGAATTTCTGGGTCTTTGTCTTTTTCTGAAAAGATTTCAAGCCTATATAAACTAAAAGTACTGGTGGTGATTCACTGCTAGCTTTTCCCACCCACACTGACATTTGCTATTCTGCTTTTTAAACCCAGTGATTTTAAGGTACCCAGCCTTACTGTAACTTGAGTTTAATAAGCTTGTCCCTTTCTACATGGGTCTATATTAGATAACCGAAATGACAAAAGAGCGAACGCTCTTTTACTGACACATAAAACACAAACTCACTATATACCGAAGTTACAGAACAGCGATTTTTTTTCCCAGGGAAAAAAAATCACTGGGCAGTTCTCCGGACTTTGCCATTTCCTCCACTGTGGTGGGATCTCAGAGTTGGCATATTTAAGTAGGGGTGTGTGTTGAGGGCACAGACCCCCACATTGGGGGGGGTGTGGGTGGCAAAGCCCCACCACTTTATTTTGTGTCTCAAGTTTCTTTTTGGAACAGTGATTTTTTCCCTGGGGAAAACAAATCACTGTTCCATAACTTTGGTGTTTAGTGAGTTCGTGTTTTATGTATCAGTAAAAGACCATTCACTCTTTTATTGTTTCAGTTATCTAATATAGACCCTTCTACACTGCTATTGATATATTGAATTATTAATTTGCCTTTCCTTATGCTTATATGGAAAAGGTGCATTTTGCCTCTTATTGTCTGTTCTACTGATTTACTTCACTTGGATTCATTCTCTAGCTAGCTGTTGGATAAAGTGGTGTATTTTTACACTCTAGCAAGCACTTGATTTTACAACAAGAGATCAGTAGATTTTCCATCTAGTGCACTGGGAGGTAGCCTGGTCTGTTTAGGTTGGGGAAACTCTTGAGATTGTAATTGTATTGGCTGGAGGGCTTATTAATAAGCTTATCTTGTTTTTAGTGTCTTTTGTAATTTCTGTACAGGTGAGTGAGTGGCTCTTGGCTCATTTATACAAAGCAAAGTCCTTTTATTGAATAATCACACTTTTATAAGGTGTTTAAAGTACACTGTTGTATCTGTATCTTTAAGTTTGTTTGTGGTAACATTTTATATCTTTTAAGTTTGTTTGTGGCAACATTTCACTCCCAACACTCCTTTATTGTGCTTTTACATTAGGAGGACTGGGATTATTCACTCATCTAGTAGCAGTAGGTGTTTACCTGCTCTATCTGATCTGGGAAGCACACAAAAGGGCTCTAAGTATTTTTTCCACTTCTCTTATATAGTGTGACTGTACATTAGCAGTTTCAAAAAACTGTACTGTCTGCTGCTGCTGTTATTTGTTAATTGCAATGCATTACATTGTATATGTTAGTAGTAGGGCTGTTGTAGGTAGCTTGTGTGGTCTTGTTACACCTGGGCTCCAAACCAGCTATTCTACATTAAGAAGTTTTTTTTTTGCACCATTGTGGCAGAAGTATGCTGATCTAACCTGCCTGAGTTAGGGATTGCCAGTGGAAGGCTTATTGTGTGCTTTCCTGACAGGTAATTAGATTAAAACTTGTTTCTCTTTGCCCATATTTAAGCCTAGCATTTGCATGGGCTTTCCCATAGATACTCAGAATTGCTTGTCATTTGGTAACTTTGCTACTGACTGTTGAGAATCTGCTTTCACCTGTAGCAATCCACTACTGAAAAGACAAAAATAATTTTTTTTTTAAACTTCTCTTATATACTGTTACTGTACTTTAACAGTTTGTTAAGCTATTTGCTGTTATTTTTGCATTTTCTACCAAAAAACTGTACTGTCTGCTGCTGCTTTAAGAAGTTAATTGCACTGTATTTAATTTTATGTTAGTTGTAGTCTTGTTGTAGGAAGTTTGTGTGGTCTTGTTACACTTGGGCTCCAAACTAGCTATTCTGCATTAAGAATGTTTTCTTAATGAGCCCTTGTAGCAGAAGTGTGCTGATCTAACATTTCTGAGTTGGGAATTGCTGGTTGAAGGCTTATTGTGTGCGTTCCTGATTTTAGCTTAAAACTTGTTTCTCTTTGTTCATATTTAAGCCTTATGTTTGTGCTGTGCTGTGTTGCTCTTTGCACAGTGGCTGTTAGCAGTGCCCTATATAGATGCAAAAAGTAGAGAAGCTCAGTTTTTCCCTAAGCAGCTCTCAGTGAAACCCTTCCAAGCTTTTTTTGCTGCTCTAGGAGTTATTTAGTTGCCTTATTAATCAACCTTAGCCTACACAAAGTATGGGTCCCTCTTGTAGTCTTGGTGCTACCAGCATATTCTTGTCAAATTAACTGATTCCCTTCACTAATAAAACATACAGTAAGAGCCTGCTATCATGGACAGGCAGTTTTCCATAATCTCTCTAGCCAGCCTGATAGACATAGGCATCCTGAGACAATGTAGCAATTGTCTCATATACATTGGCAACAACTTACTCCTGAAACAAACAAATACTTGTTATGAAAGATATAGTTACACTATGAAATTGGAGGCAAGAGTCTAACATAAGGTCAAACAGGTTGTCAGCACACACACATCTCCAACACTAAATAAGTCCATAACACACAGACCTACATATGCAGAGGTACTCACTAGTAACTTACCAAAATATCAGAGGTCTCCCAAACAGAAACTACTTACATGCATAACAATGCAAAAAGCAACCACAACACATAATAACACTCACACCAGTGTCTCAAGAAAGAAGCACATAAGGCATATCACCACAAAACCTAATATATTTGTCATAGTTGACTCCACTTTGAGACACATAGATGCTACCCTCACCAGGCTAGAAAAGTAGCAGCTTATGGTTAGCTGCCTGTCAGGTGCCAGGATCCTTCAAGTCACTCCAGCATTCAAGCTACTCAACCATAAGTACTGATATGACTCCATCATAGTACATGCAGGGTGAATGCCTTGAGACATACCTCACTGGACTATATCAAATGATACATGACTGAGCTCTTAGATTATGTGTCACAGACATGTATAGCTTAGCCTTAAACAGAATTCTACCATCTCCAAGGATGATGCCACAATACAAGCAAAGGTATTAGCCATGCCTATTATACCTATTTTAGACAGTGTCAAAATGACCAGCCTCCCAACATAACAAAATCCTCTTGAGAAAAACTCGTATGCTAGGGTCTAAACAAGAAACTGCACTCACTGGAACCACTCCTCACTTTCAAAGATGCTGATGTCTGTGCAGTCACCGAGACATGGTTCATAGCCACGGAAAGCACCCTGGCCATACAGGGCTACAATGCCTTCCATATGTTCACAACATAAACTGAGCATGAAAGAACCAAAGGAGGAGGTGTAGTCATCTTCATTAAGGATAAGTACACCTCAAGACTGGTCAAATATTATGACTCTTGAGCTACTCCATGTCAAATTAACTATAGGCAAAGCCCGCTACCGCATCATAGCCAGCCTTAGGTCCCTACCATGAAGCAGGAAAAGCATACCGTATACCTGAACTTACTGGACTCACTTGACATACAGCTCAACAGCTTACTCATGGATGATTTTAATTATCCTACCTTTGACTGGAACACATACATGACCACAAACATGCTGGCTCAGAGGTTCTTGGACTTTGTCATTACAAATGATCTGGAACAGCTAGTCAGCACACCCACTAGAGGCTCATCATAGTACTCACTAACATGGGAGAGCATTGCACTTCCCTGTGTTATGTCCTCCCTAGTAAGACTGGACCATAAATTAGTTCCATTTGATGTAATTATAAGACCAGATACCTCATTAAGTTCAAAAACTCTTAAGAATTTTTCAAAGACAAATTATTTCCTAGTAAGTGATGGTAAACAAGTTTCAAGCCCTTGAATGTAGATAACATAGACTCCAATGCAGAGATGTACACCACTGCTTGTATAACCACTTAAGCAGTGGTATAGAATCAGCTGTACCTTATCAGATTAAAACCAGGTCTTGCTGAAAAAAACAAGCCACCCTGGTGGACCACTAGTATAAATAGGCTAAATGACAACAGAAAGAAACTAATGTTCAAAGAGGGAACTGGTTCAGCAGATGAAGAAATCCCTCTCTTGCTTAAATAAACAAATTACAGATCTTGTCAAGTCCTCCAAAGCTAATTATGAAGCAAAAATAGCCTCCCTAGCTAAGGATAAAGACAGAACATTCTTTAACTACATATGAAATCTAAAAGGGATACCCAGCTATGTATTGAACTAGTTGTGGATGGCACCACCCATATGCAACTGGAAGTAATAACCAACCTGCTAGATGACATATTTGGAGCCAACCACCCCTCCCCAAAGTATACCGGGCCTATATCAGAGTGTTGAATGCTGACAACTTCGTAGCTTCAAACTTCAAACTTGAAAGTTTGAAGTCTAAAAATGTCAAATTTCAAAAAAAAAACTCAAAACCCAAAACAAACAAAAAAATGCTCTATGCAGGGGGGCAAGCCCCCCTGCACCCCCCCACTACAGTGCAGTTAAGGGAAAACTTCCCTTACAGCACTCTACAGCGATCTCTGTTATACGTTTCGACGTTTTTACACTTCGAACTTTCAAGTTTGAAGTTTAGTGCTTTGAACTTGTCAGCATTCAACATTATGATATAGACCTAGTATACCTGCCACTATTCCTCAGTCTATTATCTCAAGAGAGCACTAAAAACATGGTATCAGTGGGACCAGACAACATCCCGGGTTGCCTATTAAACAATTTAAAACATGACCTAGCAGACCCACTAGGATCTCTGTTTAATCACAGCCTGTGAACTGGCTATGTTTCAGTGGAGTGGAAGACAACAACAATAATCCCACACACAAGTGGAGACCATCAACCAACCCTGTGAATTATAGGCCTATAAGCTTGACTAGCCTCATCTGCAAGGCCATGGAAAGAATCAGTATGGACCTTACTAACAAGGACATAGGTAATCTTCAAACTCTGAATCCAACCCAGTTCAAATTTGTTAAAGGTAGATCATGCCTGTTAAATATGATTGACTTCTTCAAGAGTCAGGGTGCCTGACAATATTGTCACCACTTACAAAGATATTACTATTTTTGCTTGTGGAATTTTAGATATTGGATGATTCGCAGTCTACCGCATGGTGGCCCCTTGTTTATGTATGAGTATGGTGCTGATGTGGTTGATATATAAAGACAAAGATAGGGCTCATCATTGAAATATCTGCATTTGAAGTACTGAGTGCCAGAAAAAAATACAGAAAATGCAGGAGAAGAGCAAATATTGAACATTGCTCTTCTTTAAACTTCTTTTTTGCATGTACAAATCCTTATCACAATACTATCTCAGAGACTGATATACCCTGTAGAAAAAGGAATGTTCCAAGAAATGGCCATCTCAGACTTGGTATATGTAAGTCCATTTTTTCAGCCACTCAGTCTTAGCATTTTGGGACTTGCTAAGGCGAGTCCTAACATTTCAGACAATTATCAGGATAAAGTCTTACCTGCAGTGGTGGTGCTGCGGTAGCATTGTCGCCTCACAATAAGACGTTGTCCTATTCGATTCTCAGCTAGAGCATCTTCTGTGCGGAAACATGCGTGAATGGGTGTACCTTCGTTGAAGGCTGTGCGTCAGGGCTGGCAACTCGGCACGTAAAAATCTACTGCCAATCATTAGCAGACCGGAGTTCCGCTGTGGCGACCTCTAACTGGGAAAAGCCGAAAGACACAACAACAACATCAAGATAAAGTCTTAATCCTAGGAGTCTTTAGCAGTGACTTTTTTAATAGCCTCTGTGTAAGTCAGTTAAGTTAGTGTCACTGATAAGTAGGTGATAGTCTGTCATGTTCGCAGTCTATATTATTCATTGAGACAGATGCTTCTAGACTGCATGCATACTTGCACCACTCATAAACTGAATTATTTGTGTTATGTAGAAGTTTATTGTCTGTGAGGATATGGCAGTTCGTACTCTGTCTGAGACTACCAAGCATTATAACACTGAAAACAAGAGGGATACAAACAGGTTTACTTTCCATTTTGTCTAGGTGGTTCTTGGATTTAATTTTGTCTAAGTGCTCAAAATATAGTATTTGTAGCTTGGCTAGATATTTTATTTATTTATTTATTTATTTTACATTTGTTGACCGGGATAGTTCAATAGATATGCCCATTTTCAGTGGAGGCCTGGGGAGAAAAGCTCCAACAAAACAAAAAAAAAACACGCTATCATATATAATATGAGACATTTACAAATACAGTTAAATGTACAGATAATCATCCTATACATTACATTTTGTTACATTTCTGTAAACAGAATCATGATACATTTCAGCTATGGTTAGCCATGCAAATATTTTGCTAACAATTTAGTGGAAGAGAGTACTTTCATTTTATTTGACTAACTAGGTTATACACTCTTTTAAAAGTTAACAGAAAAGTAACTAGTTTGTACAATAATGGCAATAATGCTTTGAAAAAGTAGGGGTAGTTGGTTTGGGTTAGAACAAGGGCATAACCACTGTGATTTAAAGTATGGCTTCAATTTGCTTTTAAATAATGCTGTAGAGGTAATGGCGGATAGGTCTTTTGGAAGGGAGTTCCAGATTTTTCCAACTGTGTTGGCAAACAAGGAGTCACCAGCCAAGTTGTTAGCTTTACCTGTTTGTACAAGTAGTTTATTTGATGAGCGAAGGGTCTTAAGGTTGTTATAGGGGGTGATTAGGTTAGTAAGTACTGGTATGTTAGTAGGTTGGTACAGGATCTTGTGGGCAACTATTAACTGGTTAAATAGTATTATATCTGGCAGTTCTAGCCATCCTAGTTGTTTAAGATTATCACAATGGTGGGCTCTGAAGGCAGATCCAGTTGCAAATCTGGCAATATTATTACAGGAGATTGCTAGCTTGTTGATATTGTTTTTACATAGTTTTGTATATATAGGTGAGGCATAGAGGAGGGTAGAGATTAAGTGGGTATATGGTGCAGAAGGATAATTAAGCTAGGAGAAGGGACAGGTAATTCTTAGCAGTTAAGAATATGCATACATTATGCGATAGCTACAGAAACTACTACAGCAATAAAGAATCTGTGCTAAACTAGTAGCACTGAGGAGCATGGTGTGCAAGAAATAGCAAGCCAGGCAAACGTATTCAACTAACAGCAATACTGTAGAAATGAAATGCTTTACACACCATTCAGCAATGTAGCTACACTGAAATACTGGGTCTATTTTAAATCACCGAATGCTTAAAAAAGCGAACGGTGATTGATCGACCCTATGGAAGTGAAAGCTTACAATGTCAAAGTGTCAGAACAGCAATTTTTTTTCCAAGGGAAAAAAATTGCTGTTCCAACAAAAAAATAAAAAATAAAATGAATTTAAACATTACATTAAGTGGGGGGCTGCACCCCCACACCCCCCTACTTAAATATACCAACTCTGAGACTGCACTACAGTGCGACAAAGTACGAGTGGCCAAGCAAATTCTTTCCCAGGGAAAGAATTCGCTTAACAGCCACTTCGATATTTTCCATTTTCTGCCTTTTAAGTTCGACCAAGACGCATTCGATTTAATGCGTCTTCGGTCTTCTAATATAGACCCGAAATGCTAGTCAATGAGCAACAGCCCATGAGGTTGTCTAGACACTTTAAGGGTCACTACAGAAAAGAGTTAACCAATTCCTGTGCAGCATCACCTACCATGGTATTGTGTGGAGTGTATGACTCTCTGTAGTGAACAAACCAGTGCAATGAAACTGACACAACCAATCAGAATTCAGCAAAGGGAAATTTTCTTGCAATGCCCACAAGGTTTGTTGGGTGGCATAGTGCTTAAAGTGTTTATCTTTCAGACAATAGGTACAGAGTTTGATTTTCACCAAGTGAAATTGGCTTAGCTTAAAATGGCATACAAGAGTAGCTAGCCTAGTGCTTACCTATGAACCCCTGGAACCAGGTGTGGGAGCTTCTATATGGTTTACACCACGAGGAGGCTTTTGCAGCAGACTAATGAACATAGACTCACTATCAAAAATAAAGACATGACACGTGCTTTAAGTAAGCACAGTATCAGCTGTACTGATTTCAAGAAATTTGTATTTTTTTTTTTGTCCAGACATCTATTTTATGACCAAAGGGGAGGAGACAACAACAATGAACTGGAGATTAGGGAAATAAGATGACAGCTTTTGTTAGCTGTAGATAAAGCTTCAGGGTTAAATGGGGTAATTAATATAAAATGTTCTCTCGAAGGACATCCAGTAAAATAATTTTATTTTTCCTCTATTGTGTAACACACTGTTTAATGTGTTGCACTGATATTTTCAGATTAATAGGTTCATAGATGTTTACTAGGCTAATGACCACAACGGCATTTTTAAGCCTAGCCATGCATCTCAAATTTCTGACAAGTTCTCATACCCTTGGTAAGTGTAAGCAGAGGCTTGGGAGGTGAACCATTTATAGTCTGCCTGTGTCCATTAGAGACATAGGTGCCAAACCGGGGATGAATTTTTGTTCCCCATCCAATTGTCCAAGTTTCACTTGAATTTGATTGTGGAGCCACTCTGTTTCACATAGACTAAAGGGGTAGTCTCTGGGATACATACTTATCTCTCCAGGTGGTCTTATTAATATCACAGGCAAGGTTTAAGTCTTTAGAATGAGTAATTCTAGTACTGTTTGTTTTGCAGATATAGGTCTACTAAAGTGGGGTCTGACTGCCTTGTATGCCAGGCATAGATCTCCCCTCAACAGCCTGTAGAAGACAGAATACAGGGATAGGGCCTTGAGGTGGTCTGCAAAGGACATGTTACTTATGCCCTGTATTCTTTTAGTGAAGAACATGTGCCAATTGTTGGATGTGACTGGTTAGGTATATACCAAAGGGGGCATTATACTCAATGATAGGTCTGATGAATGCTGAATACAGTGGAACAATGACTTCCATAGACTTAGATGCCATAACTTTGTTTATAAGTTACACAACATAGAATGATTTCTTCACTGCTGTAGACATGTGATGGTCAAAGGCTAGATTACTGTCTATGTGTGTCCCCAAGTCCCTAACTACTGGATCAACTCTTAGGGGTGTGTTGTCAATAGTTTAGTTACCAGGGATAGATGGCTTCCCGAAGGATACTATTATGCATTTCTTGGCATTTAGTTTTAGTCCATGTCTCAGTTATTTGTTTGTGTCAGCCTTTCTTGGAGAACATTGGTATCAGTGGGGTATTCAGTGACAGCTTCTAATTTCTAGTCATCTGCAATTTAAGTCAGTCAGAGACTATTGACATTAGCCTTGACTTCAAAGGTGGACTCCCCACTTCTAGCTTCCTGGGTCCTGTCTATGAGCCAGCTATCTATCCACCACATAACATAAGGGTTTGTACATAATCTCTTGAGTTTGTCAACAATGTCCAAGTGAAGTATTGTGTCAAATCCCCTGTTCAGGTCAAGGTAGGCAGTGTGAATGATTTTGCCCTCATCCATTGCTTCGGTGAGCTTCTCAAAGATGTCCACCAGGATGAGTAGGCATGACCTGCCCTTGATGAAACCAAATTGGGTTAGGTTCAGTATCTGGAATGTTTCTATATCGTTATTGATTATTTCCATAATAATTCTTTCCATGGCTTTGCATATGAGACTAGTGAGACTTATTGGTATATAGTTTTCAGGGTCTGTAGATGGCCCATCTTTGTTCAGAGGGGTGACTGTTACTGTTCTCCATTCATGAGGCATGAAGTTTGTTTGGAATCTACAGTTAAACAGCAATTCCAGGCGGTCATATTTCATGCTATCCAGAAGGCATCCTGGGATGTTGTCTGGGCCCAATAGTGTAGTGTAGTGTATTTGGCCTTAAAGAGTGCATTAAGGACCTGTTCCATAGTTATAGCAGGGGGAGTTATATTGACAGTATTTCCTGAGGGAAGGCTGTGGAGGAGACAGGAAAGTTGGAGCTGAATTTGTCTTGTAGGGTTGCTATATTTTCTGGATCAGTATCGGTGGCTCCATTAACAATCAGCTCAAAACTGTGTATTGCCTTTGACGGTGCAGACATAGTTAATGAATGCTTGTGGTTGTCCTTGGCCTGGGAGGCCAAATTTACCTCAAATTTAGCTTTGGTAGACTTTATTTTTCCACTGATTTTTTTGTTTAGTTTGATGAAAGTGCTTTTGTCCTGCTGGGTGCTGCACTTCCTAATTTTTGCTATGATTTTTCTTCCTTCTGTTATACAGCCTATTGATGTTGTGATTCCACCAGGGAAGCTTGTTTTTATAAGCTAGTTCTGTACTTCTTCCTGGTGAGCAAAACTGCATCTATGCAGCTATTAACATGCTTGTACAGGGTTTCGGTAAACAGTCCTGCATAAGGGTCAGTGTTCTCAGGGTTTATGGGGGCCTGAAAATTTGCCAGGTTATCATTTATCACTTAATAATTATTCAGATTTTGAATGTAGTTGACTAGATTTGTTATTTTGTCGTTTTGCAGTTTATTGTAATTTATCTTTCAGATATGTTATAATTTTAATTACGTTTACAGTTTTAAGAGTTTTATTTCATCATGCCTATTTGCTATAACCATTCCTTTTTATTGACTTTATGCATTTTTATCCTGCTAAGACAACCAGTTAAAGTTTTTCAAGTTTTTAGGCATTTTCATGTATTACAAAAACATTGTTGTAGTCATCAGGGCTGGTATGTGGTGGTTTAACTGGAATGCATACATGCGATTGACTGTGGGATTCAATGTCATTTCCATGTGCAGAACTGTTGGTATACTTTCTCCTTATAGTACTCACGGTTCCTTTGAACCATAGCAGGGGTATACTTTCTCCTTATAGTACCCAAGGTTCCTTTGAACCATAGCAGGGGCACACTCTCCTCAGACCCCTCTTAGAACTTTGTGCTATACTGCCAGGTCAATGTGCAATAAATATGGTATAATTTATGATGTTTTGCTTAATACAGCCTTGGTCTTTATAATGGAGACTTGGCTAGGTGAGAACATGGTTTACATCTGACTATTGCAATGCCACCTGGAGTCTCAGTTATACTTTGCCCTGGGAGGAATATTGTGGGGGTGGAGTTACAAATTGTAGTAAAAGCAAGGTTTGGCTGATCAAAGTGGACACTAGAGAGACTGTCTCCTTTGAACATGTTCTAATTGCAGGAGCAAATTGTAGTTTTTGCCTTCTCTATAGTTCACCATGTAGTTTCAGGACATTCCCACAGGAGTTCACTGATTTCCTCATAGACTCATTCATGGGCCACCAATATATTATGGTTTTGTAGTACTTCAGTATCTTGGTTGTTGATGATTTGATGTATTATGAAGGATTTGGCGTTTGCCCAGGTAATTACATGTGCAATGCATAAGCCGGGGCATGCACGACATCTGGTCTTTCTATTGTATCTAGTCACCTCAAGCATGTTGAAACTACTCTTATGGTTAGGCCACTACATTTGATTTCTGTTTGCATTCCCATACCAGAGTCCCCCTGATTTATAACTGTGGGAGATTTACAATCTGAATTAGATTACTTCTGATATGTTTTCTTCTACTTTCCTTAAGTTCCATTTGGATAGTGGTGCTGATTCAGTGGATGTCATGGTGGGGCAATATAATAATTCTCTCTCTGCTGCATCATGAATTTATAGCCCCAAGTCATGTCTACACTCTCTCTACTAATAGGTATGAACCCTGGTTTGACTATAATCTCAGTAGTATGTGCAGAGCTGGGTGCAGGTTGTAGTGATGTTGGTTTCAAGCTGGCCTATGGAATGATAACTTTCAGCTTGATGAACGTTATGCAAACTATCAAGCAATGATTTCCCAGAAAAAAGTCAGAATATTTATCTAGGGAAATCTCTTGAGTACCAATTGACCAGATGCACTTCTTTGGGAGGTGAAGTGACTCTGTAGCCCAACCTGCTTGGCAACAAGAAGGATGTTATCCACAAGTGAGTTTGAGGTGGCTGCTCAATTTTTTGCTAATAAGATTACCCCCCCCCCACACACACACACACACACTCATCTTCCACTTTCTCTCCTATTCCCTTATGTTAGCAAATAGTATCCATTACTGATCAATGCTGTGTGTTTCTTAATTTAAACTGAGACCACAGTAGCCTACTGATACAAGGTTATCCTGTTTTTCCACCAGAGAAATGGTTAAGAAATGACTTACAGTTTCAGAGCAGTCCTTGGTCAATTGTTATTGTTTCTTAAACACAAACTTGCATTTGCTTTGGCTCATTAGCAGCAGTACAAAGAACTGCCTGCTCACACCCTTGTTCTCCCCTCCCCCTTCCCTGTTTATTACCTTAAGACAATCCCAAAGTTAATAAATATTACCTGTGGCAGGCACCATTTTTAAAACTACAACCACCCTTGTCACTATCATATGTTCATTTATCAGTTAACTCTGTTACCTAATTGTTTCCATCCCCCACATAAGAGCAACTAACAGGGTCTCTAACCACTTCGATCCCCACCCTGCCCCCTATTACCTCCCACCCCCAGTGGTCCCACCTTTATTACACTCTCAAATCCCTCCCATCTTTCCAATAGCCAACCACAGCGCTAACCCAATAGTACCTCCTCCATCATCCCACTACTATCACACCTCCTCAACTAACATGTACAAGCATACCTTACCTATGCTCACTGCATGCACTCTCCTTGCATATCTTACATCCTACTAAAGCTCCATCATTCCCCCACTCAACCACTACCACTGTACTACTACTCACACCACCACTCATGTCTCACCCTCACTCAGCTCCCCTCCCACCAACTCAAGAACCATCCCTATGCACCCCCACATATTCTAACAACTATATTACTCAAATATAAAGCATCCCTACAACTTAACATAGTAACCCTCCCACCATACCTATTACACACAGAGCACAATCATAAAGTTTCCCTTATAAACAAACACATTCAAAAATTGAAAAAACTAATAACCTCATGCATATCAAAACTAGCCCTAAGTGGAGACATCCACCCCAACCCTGGCCCTACCATCTCCAACCCCAATCCTCATAATCAGACTAGAAACCACAACTTCTCCCATATTACAGCCAATAGAAAGCCAGGTGACTTCCTTCTACTAAGCCTAAATATTAGAAGTATATACAACAAAGTCCATGAACTCCATGCCACCATAGACTTGTACTCCCCAGATATAGTCATCCTGACAGAAACCTGGCTAAAACCTCACATTACCAGTGAGCAAATACTCCCTACAGGTTATGGCATACTAAGAGTAGATCGGCTAAACAAGAAAGGAGGTGGTGTAGCTATAATATTTAAACAGCATCTAAACATCTAGATCTTAAAATCATCAGTTCCACAAATAGACAATGAAGAAATAATATATACCAACTTCAAAATAAACCAAAACAAAACCATCAACATAATTGGATGCTACTTCCCACCTGGCCAAAACATTCCTCCACTAGAAAACCTCCTCAGCTGGTCTACCCAACATCTCCAAGAAACTATCATTTTAGGTGATTTCAATATTGACTGGCAATCCTACTCTGGTAACCATCCAACCCATCATGTAAACCTTCATGGCTTCACCCAACTAGTCCAGTCGCCAACCAGGATAAATAAAAACTCCAGCAAGCACACTACCCTGGATTGTATACTAGTCAGTATGAGCCCCCAGTCATATATAACAGGCTACTTATCAGATAGCCTCAGTGATCACGCCCCAACATTCCTACTCAAAAAATACCAATACCAAGCTAAACCTGTCATCTACCGTCAAATACATAAAAAACTAAACTTTAACCCACTCACATTCATCTCATCCCTCAAAGAATGTAACTGGCATCCTCTAAATTACCTCAGTCTTGATGACGCAGTTGAATTTTTTAATACTACCTTCCTGAGCATCCTTAATTACCATGCCCTCATAAGACTTTCCAGAACCAAAGCACAACCCTCACCATGGCTACAGAAAACCACTAAGTCAGAAATGAAAAACAGGGATAAAGCCTGGGAGCACTGGCGCAAAACCAAAACCCCCTCAACTAGACAGAAATTCCTAGAACTACGCAATAGAGTCAAAAAGCTAATAGAACAGGACAAATTCCAATACTACCAGTCTGCCCTAGACTCCTCCCAACACAGCCCCAAACAATTCTGGTCCTCCATAAACTCCATCTTCCACCCAGGTAAAGTCAGTACCCTAACATTCCTCATGCCTCAGAAAATATTGCTACCTCATTCAATACACACTTCACACAAACCATACTATCACTAGCTAAACAACACAACCCCCTCACCTCCAACCCACGCCTTCAACTAGTAATCTCCATACTGCCTTCTCTTTTTCTCCTGTACCTACCTCTAACATAAAAAAAAAATCTTAACTAAACTTAAGCCCACCAAATTAGCAGCAGACAACCTCCAAAGTGAATACCTACAAATCACAGCTGATGCTCTGGCCTACCCAGTATCCATCTTGATTAACCCATCTCTGTCAGAAAGTTACGTTCCCACACTGTGGAAAGTATCACATATAATTCCCTTCCACAAAGGCGGACCCTCCACAGAACTAACCAGTTACCACCCCATAGCTATTCTCTCTCCACTCTCCAAAATACTAGAGAGATGCATACACTCTCAGGTCTCAGACTACCTCCTTACTAACAACCTCCTTTCCAATACTCAGCATGGTTTCCGACCAAACCATAGCACCACCACTGCCTTACTCTCCTTTACTAACGCTATCCTTCAGCATAAAAACAATGGCTATCTCTCCTCTGCTACTTTCCTAGACCTATCTAAAGCATTTGACATGGTCCCACACAAACAACTTATCTCTGTCCTCAATAACCTATCCTTCTCTCAATCAGTCACCAACTGGTTTCAGAGTTACCTGTCTGACCGCCAACAATCCATTGTATGGCAGAATGACATATCTCCCCAACTACCTGTCTCCATAGGGTTCCCCAAGGATCCATCCTTGGACCCCTACTCTTCTCTGTTTTCACCAATAATCTAGCCTCTGCCATCAAACATGGCACACTCATACAATACGCAGATGACTCAACCATCATCTGCTCAGCCCAGTCCCTACCCAAACTGCAAAAAGTCACACAGAAAGCCTTTTCCTCTGTTGAAACTTGGTTATCCGATGCCCAATTAATACTCAACCCTAACAAAACTAAACTACTCATCTTCCAACCCACCAAACATACTCAAAACAACTCACACTTTAACATCACAGCAAAAGACAACAACACTATATACCCAACTTAACACACCAAATTGCTAGGAGTGGAAATAGACAATAAACTAAAATTTGACATTCGCATATCCATGACCATAAAAAAAGTCCACAAAAAAATAGGGGCGTTATACAGAAATAAGCAACTTCTCACCAAAGCAGCAAAGATTTCAATAGCAAATTCCCACCTTATCTCCACCCTACTTTATGCCTCTCCAATATATACCAACCTAAGGCAATGTGATCTAAACAAGCTAGAGACCTGCTACAACAAAATCACCAAATTCGCCACAGGGGCATCCTAACATAGTCACCACTTTCTCTCACTTGCTGAACTGGGCTGGCTTGAACTCCCTCACCTCCTTCAATGGCATCAACTCTCACTCACCCACAAACTAGTAAACCATCTACTAAATGTCCCATCCCTCCAGAATCTACTCCAACCCTATCGCACCACCAGACCACTAAGATCCAGCAACAAAAATCACTTGCAGATCACTAAAGTCAATAACTCTGTTGGTGAAGCACTATTCTCTTGCACCATAGCCAAATTATGGAACTCCCTACCACCCACAATTACCTCCATACCAGCATGCACCCACTTCAAAACTTTACTGGCTATGCCCTTGCAACTCCCAATCTAATATCACCCACCCCATCCAACCACTACCTTTCTTTCCACTCCACTAACTACCTTGATTATAGCAAGCTCAGATGCTCATAAGCCTAGTACTTATTATACAGCAGGAACTTCTTATTGTAACATTTGTTAATGTCTGTTATGTACTTCACAGATAAAGATTCTAGTTGTCTACTGATGTACTATGTTCTTCATCTGTAAATATGTTGTAAGTAATTGCTATGTTAAATTGTTAATCGCTATGTAATCCAATGTAACTACTGTCTGTTTATTTTAACTGTGGAGCTTTTCTCCCCGGACCTCTGCTGAAAATGGACCTACGTATAAATAAATAAATAAATAAAAATCTGCTCACTATACGGTGCTGGTCCTCCTGGATCTCTCTCTCTCACTGCTGCTGTTGAGACAGTGGATCACAGCATTCTAGCAGAATTGTTGCACTCCAACTATGGAATATTGTCTATGGTTCTTGACTGGATCTCTTCTTTTCTATCCAGCTGTACACATAGTGTCTGTTCTAGACTCAATCTATCTTCGCCCTACAATATTGAATGTAGGATTTCACAAGGTTCTATTTTGGGTCCTTTTATTATTATTCACCGAGTTTGTGCTTCCCTTAGGAGACCTATTGAGAGAAAGGGTTCAGTGTATGATAGTTACACTGATGAAACTCAGATTATTTCTCTTCTCCCCAGTATGAGATGGTATGTATTAATTATTTAAGCTATGATCTTGAAGCCATTCATACTTGGCTAAATGAAAATCATTTAAAATTAAGCACTTGAAAGACTGAGGCTATTGCTGTTCATGCAACTCTGAGAGACTCTTCTGCTTCACCATTACCTAATTACATATTTCATGTTGGTGACAAATTTGAGTTCTGTCATATGGTGCAAAATCTGGGCATTATCTTTGACTCACAACTGACATTTTTGTAACCATGTGTCAGCTATAGTGAAGTCGTCTTACTTCCATCTGAAGAATACATCCAGGATTAAAATCTAATACCTCAGTCAGATCCCTTGTTCATGCAGTGGTATCTTCAGGTTTAGACCACTGCAATGCCCTCTAGCTGGGACTGCCTAACACTGAATTGGATCACCTGCAAATGGCACAGAATTCTGTAGCAGGGCTACTCACTGATACTTCACGTTACCATCATATTACACTAATTTTCACACTCATCATTGGCTTCCAATTCACTATAAGGTCATTTGTAAGCTCCTAGTGTTAATGTATTCATCAATTTATAACTTGGATCTCTGCTATTTGAATGAGCTTATTGAACCCTACTGTCCTGCACAAGTTTTGAATTCATTCTCTAAGGGGCTGCTGGTGGTTCCACAGGTGAACTTGGATACCATTTTTTTTCTCTCATTCTGTTATGAACCTCCTTGCCTGTAGAACTTGCTACCTTGATAGCTTTGGGAGTGCCCCACACTGGCCGGTTTCAGGCAAGCATTTAAAATAGCTTATTAGGTCTGGCTTATGATGGTTATGGTTGATGTTTTATTTTCATCTTTTACTGCGGTGGTGGTGCTGTAGTAGCGTTGTCGCCTCACAGTTAGACGTTGCACGTTTGATTCTCAGTTAGACCGTCTTCTGTGTGTCGACATGTTTGAATGGGTGTTCCTTCGTTGAAGGTTGTGCATTAGGCCCGGCAAGCCAGCACGTAAAAATCTACTGCCAATCATTAGCGGACCGGAGTTCCACTGTGGCGACCCCTAACCGGGAAAGCCGAAAGACTTGGTGATGTTTTATAACTACTATTGTTTTATTAATTTAATTATTTATATCGTAATGGTGTATTCACTGTAACTCACCTTAATAAATCTGAACTTGAAATTATTTCTTAAGTGGAAATTGATCAGCTGACTTTATCCACGATGTTTCAAATGTATTTCAAGCTGTTATTATATCGACATTTGTTTTGAAGAAGTTCTTAGTCATTAAAAAAATGAAAACAATAAACTTTTACAAGTTCTCCTGTTCATATGGAATTACTGGGTTAGCTGTCTTTGCAGGCCATTTTAAGCTCAGTGAATTTCCCTGCAAAGGTGAGAATCAAACAGTGTACCTTGTGTCTGTGAGGTAAACACCTTAACCTTAACATCAACCCCCAGCCCAACAAAGTGGGGTTGCTGCATTTCCAATGAGCATGTTTTTGTTTGCACCTCTCAGTTAGGAATTTCAACTTCTCCATAATTGTAGCCAGAACCATTTCAGACATTTTTTTTTCTTAATGCTGCCTGCCTTGATCATCATTTGTATGTAGTACATATGCAGGTATATGTATAAATTCACGCATGCTTGCATGAATTATATGTGAGTAAAGTATATATTTTTTATGAATGATAGCATACTTGTGAATGCTATGTGGCCTTTGGATGAGACTTTAAACCAAGGTCCCATGTGCTTGAGTTGGTGGTAACTCAGGTGGATGGAAAACATCCCACTGCACCTATTGAAAAGAGTAGACGAAGTTCCCTGATGCCCTAGCAAAATCCCCCCTAGTTGTACAAATACCGCCTTGTGTGCACCCTGAAAAGGGAACTGACCTGGTCAAGCAATGATAAATAAAATAAATAAATATAATAAATGAGACTGTGTATGTGACATGAGTTGTGTGATCGACTATAATAACTCAGGAATATGTACATGAATGAATGAATGAATGAGTGAGACGTGTGATTTTTATGGTTAAGAGAATGGGTGGGACTGAATGACTGAGCATGTATGTACATATGAATATTAATGCACTCTATTAAAGTATGTATTAATGTAAGAACAAGAGGTGTATGATTTTGTGAATGCAGGAAGCACAATTTAAATTTCTGTACTTATGTGTTATCCTCAATAAGAAGCTGTCTGATTTAAAGAAAAAAAATCATGCTACAACTTCTATCTGAAGGTATCTTTTTTTCTGTCTGTCTGTGTGTATCTGTGTTTGGGGTGTGAACATGCACAATAGTGTACATAACTGGTGGTCTGTGTAATTATCATATTAGTTTATTAACTTTTTTTACCTCCTATTTTTCTATGCTACATACAATTTTCATTTTTTAACTTGCAATACCTGGAGTTTCATGGTGTAATAATCTTCCTCTATGTATAATGTTTCTTTCACACCTCATTTCACTCATGTTCCTCTGACTAATTGCAGAAGTTTATTTCCTTAAAGCAGCTTACTTTTCCTTTCATATGTTGCCTCATCCTGCTCTGTCCTAGGTTTGATTGATTTATTGTGCTACTACATTCCTGAGTGCAATGTTTCACTATTCATTTTCTCGTTTTATTGACCGGTACCCATGGTTACTAATATTATAACACAATGTTTAAAGTTTACGCTTTCTTGTCCCACCCTTTGTAAATCCTTCCATTTCTCTTGTCATATTGGCTAATGGGCCTTAGCAAAAAGTACCTGTTATAGTCAATCACTATTGAATCTACTTTATCCAAGTTATAATTCTGTATTGGCTCACTTTTTGTTTGACAGGAAACCTATGAGCTTTGTTCGCTTTCAGTCAGTAATCACATAACCAAAACAGAACATTTCATAATTCACAAAACAGGAATACTTATATAGGAGCTATTAAGATATCTACCTCAAAACTTGAGGGTCCAGGCTTCATTTTTGCCTTCCAGTCACTTCTTTGTGGAGTGTACATGTAATCCTCACATCTGCTTGTGTATGGTCACCTAAAAACATAGAGGTTATCTGGCTTCTCTAAAAGGTCTATTTACATTATATTTACGCTTCCTCTTCTGGCCCAGATTATGGCCAAAAAGAGTACCTAATAACTAGTTCACTTACATAATTAACAGACAACTAACATAAATAAATAAGTAAATCACTAAGCATGCCAGCAGTCAGACAAAGTTGCAAGCCTTATTAATTTGCATTCAGTGGAACCTCTAGTTATAAAATGTTTATGATAATAGATCTTCTGGTCATCAGTCTACAGTCTAAGGACAGTCAGATTAAAGCAAGGATGTAGAATTAGACTTCAGGTGCAGACCACTTTGCCAGAAGCAGTCAGTAATCCAGTTTTCCTTCCATATGCAAGCCATACAGGGTTTAATTTTATTTGCAGTTTTATTCACTTCTTACAGCTATAGATTCTAGGCACCCTTCTTATGTTGTGCATAGAATCCATGAACACAGACTACTTTGTGGCAGAAAACACCAACGTAATCTAGAAAGATTCTTTTTTCTTTTTTTTTTTGCCCTCACTGCCTGTTGATCATCAAACCCTCTCTCAGTCAGCTGGTCCATTCATTCCCCATACAGACAGGTGACATCCAACTGAAAGGCTGTCATTTATGAAGGCATCATGAGTGGTTATTTTTTCGTTTTTTCATTTTTTGGTACTTGTGAATATATGTGAAGGCTGCCAGCCTAGCTAGATAGAATTTTGTAGATAATTCTGTCATTTGTAAATATTAATAAAAGCCATAGGCTTGTTCTCTTAAATGTGGGAAGACTGTATTGGATGTAGAAATGCAAAAATGTAACAACAGTACACTCTGCTGTAAGAAAGCTGATAAGTCAAGCATTTTTTGACTGTTTTGATCTCAGGGCTCGGTTATGTGGTGTTTCAACCAGCAGATTATTTTTATTGTTTTGAGACTAGAGTTAATTGCTAGATTTTACATATATAATGTCTTTAATTGCTGTAGTTTCCTGACCAGGGCAAGCTTATTAATAAATGTTAATGTAGAGTTTCTGTTAGCCTGGGAAACCAGAGAATCGTTAAGAATGATGTAATGTAAAATGAGTCAGCAGGATGTATTATCAATTTAAAGGACTTTCTCAGAGACAGAGAGAGAGAGCATTTTGCATTTGTCTTCAGAACTGACCACTCACCAGCACTTGCTTTGCTCTGTCTGTATGTAAGTAGGATCTTAGACTTTAGTGTCTCTCCTAGAAATAGATAGAACATAATAAGTTTAGTCTAGCTGTTTTCTATATTTATGTCAGAATATTCTACAGTATTATTTTAAGCATTTTCCTGTGATCTCTGAACTCTTGACTAGCACTGTGCTGAATTGTGGAGAATTGTCTTGTGTTTTCATTATTTATTAACTATTTTAAACCTTTCAGCTGTGGCTGTTTTGTGTAGAGGTAATTTAAGCTCTAGAGTACATTGCATGTATATAGTGATACTGTACAAAGTCACTCCAAATAAGCCTTGCTGCTCAGTCACACTTAGGATAATAATATTGCACAGTAATAATTGGACACCCTTTGGTAAGAGCCTTTTTAGTAGCTGATAAGTAAGGGTCCTGGTAGCAGTGATTATTACCTTATAGCCTTGACAGAAGGGGCACAGCTAGTGAACCTGTGCAGCCTTCCTCAAGAGTGTCTGTGTGGTTGTATATAAATCATATCTCAAAGTGTGTGTGTGTGTGTGTGTGTGTGTGTGTGTGTGTGTGTGTGTGTGTGTGTGTGTGTGTGTGTTTCAGCTACTTGGGCAGGGATGTGAAGCACTGGTTGGACAGACAGAGTGCTAGGAGGACTTGGCTTGGGACCCTGGCTAAGGACCCCACTCTATAGCTGTGCCAGTGGGGAGTTGGGGATCTGGAGAGAAAGGGAGAAACCAGCCCCAGACTGACTGTGATCTCTGTGTGCTCTTAAGGGAAATTGTACTTTACTGTGTGTGTATTTGTTATCCTTTTCAGTGTGGACGCCCCTCACTGGTATTAGTGGTAATGATTGAGGCGGGCCAGTGCATGGGTGTCTCAGTACTAACACCACTGCACATGCTAAGTAACATGCCCTGGATTGGCTTGTTGATAGATGTCAATGAGATTTGGTCAGCCACTTCTGTGAGTGCTGTAACCCCTCAAGAAAGATCTGAACCAACTTGGAGCCAACTTTTCTGTGCGGTGTCAAGTGTGCATCAAGGATTCAAGTGTGGGAATATGGACCACCAGCATGCACTCCCACACCATCACACCTCTCCTCTTTTGTGCCAGCTCCAACAGGTACCCTGGGTCAATGTCAAGGGTTTATCCTTCTTTGCCAATAGAGCTATTGGCACATTCTAGAGATCTTGATGCCTGTGTGCCTTGGAAGTTTACATTTCTGGTAGAGTCAACCATGAGAAAAAGCCTGATATGAAACTCTATACACAGTGCTGTCCATTGGATCTTGTATCTGGAATTATGAAAATGAATGCTTCTTTTACATTAAGATTCAAACTCAGCTTTAATTTGAACAGCACATGGTTTCAGCTGTTGCTTAAATTATGTTTTTGTTTTTTTTAATGTCTTGTTTCTCCTTGCTTGCTGACCATCAAGACCTCCCCAGTTATCCTTGAGCTATTCTCATAAACCATGTAGGGTCTTTTTCATTCAGACACGCATGAGGTTGATTTTTCCATTTTCCCTGCTCATTCTTCCATTCGGTTTGTCGCTGTTCTATGAGCTCTTGTTCCTCTGATCTGAGGGTGACTGACTTATTCCTATGATCATTTAAAGAATGCGACCATTTCTTTTGCCTTGAGCCCACAATTATTTTTGTCCTTCTCAATGACAGCCTGTATCATGTAGACCACCCACTATGTGGCTTTTATTAAGACCCTATCTCCTCCACTAATTAGAAACCCCATTGGGTACTCTTCAATCATAGCCTGAACACTGGCTACATCCCAAAGGAATGAAAAACAGCTTCTGCCATTCTGCTGCACAAAGGGGGCATGTCCACTGACCCTGAGAAGTAGACCCATTAGCATGACCAGCCTTATCTGTAAGGCCATGGAGCATATCATCATGGATCTCATCAACAAATATATAGGAAATCTCCAAAAACCCGACCCCACTCAGTTCAGATTTGTAAAATGAAGGTCATGCCTGCTAAACCTGATGGACTTCTTTGAAGCAGTCACCAAGGCCCTAGATGAGGGTAAATCTGTGCATACGGCCTACCTAGACATGGCCAAGTCCTTTGACACTATTTCCCATTCAGGCATCATAGATAAACTCACCCACTTGTGTATCAACCCATAAATTATCAGGTGGGTTGCGAACTAGCTCACTGACAGAACTCATTCAATCAAAAAAGGAGACTTCATCTCCTCCATCAGACCTGTAACCAGTGGTGTCCTACAGAGATCTATTCTGGGAACCCTACTGTTTGTTATCTACTTCTCTGAATTACAAGCAAAAATTAAAGGCCTCTGGCTGACCAAGTTTGCTGATGGCTGCAAACTGAGAGCTATTACTGAGTCCCAAAATGATGTCAACATCCTACAAAGGGATTTACACAGACAAGTGACTGGTGCCAAGGGCATGGCCTCAAACTTAATGCAAAGAAATGCATAATCATTCCTTTTGGCAGGAGTGACATCCCTGAGAACTATCATATCAATGGCAATACCCTAAGCATGCAATCAGTGGTAAGAGATCTGGGCATACATGTTGACAGCAATCTCACCTTTGACCATCAAGTCTCCACAGTAGTAAGCAAGGCATTCTATATAGCCCATCTCATAAACAAAGGCATTGTCTCCAGAAAAAAAGAAGTTATAACCTCCTTGTATGCCTTCCTCATCAGACCAATAATAGAGTACAATGCTCTCTTTGGTATGTACCAATCCAAGCATCTGCAACATTAGAGAGACCACAAAGATTCCTCACAAGAAAAATTCAGGGTCTGCAGCATCTGTCCTATGTGGACAGATTAAAAACACTTTCATTATACTCTGTGTCATACAGCCTACTCAGAGGGGACCTGTGCCTTGCATATAAGACAGTTTCATACCCTGCCTAATTGGAAATGCTGTACTTATACAAGTCAAATGGCGCACGAGTCAGTCGCTAAAGGGATCTCAGCCTGATATGTGACATAAACAGAACCTGTTGAAAGGATAGATTTGTCTCACAGAGGATACTTCTTTGGAACAGACTCCCAATACATGTTACGCAGAGCCCTTCTCTGACTGTTTTTAAGTGTAAATTGGATGATTGGATGGGGAATAGGAAATTCACCCCAGGGTTCCACCAGTGTCCCTCTTACACAGGGGCAATGGGTGCTGAATTTTGTGTCTATTCAGGACAGTCATCCTTGGGAAATGGGGCTAAATTTGGCTACGCTTGTAAAGGCCCTAGGGCCATTAGCCTAGTAACATCCTATGATCTTATGATCCTATGATCCTATGATCCTGACATGGGCATGCCTATCATCACAAAGGCCTCCTCCACTATGTCCTGTGCATGTGTACTCCTATGCATGGGCACTTTGTGATTATTGTCACTGGCTTGGGATTTCCAAGTCCACATGCTTTGGTCTACTGCTTGTTATCACGCAAGCAAAACTGCAGAGTTGTCAAGTGGGAATAATATGCCTACCCCAAGATGGGAGAGTGGGACTTTCATCACAACTCCAGGGTGGTTGAGCCATCTCAAGCTGCTCATTTCCCATCCCCCTACCCCAGCTTATCCAGCACCCAAGCTGCTCTCAATCTCATGCCATCTGGGTCTCAATATGGACCCTGTCCCTGCATGCCACAGAATCAGGGTATTTGCTCAAATGCTGTTAGTGGTTTGAACTTACTGTTAAATATAGGATTCTTTCACTCTTTTAACTAATTCACTCCAATGGAGCTCAGGAAGTTTGTACTGTAACTTCTAATGGGCGGAGCCTATGCCTTTTGACAGAATCAAATTATGTCCTCACATTTCAAACAACTGTTCATATCTCTGGAATCATAGGGGTTATGAAAGAAGTATAAATGTCAAACTCTTCAGCACAAACAATTTTTATAGTGCTAATATTCTTTAGGTTCTAGGTCTTAGGTTCATAGGTAGATACTAGGCTATCTTCCCTAGGGCATTTATAAGCCTAGCCAGAGTGTATTTGGCTTCCACCTCCCTATTAGATTAGCCTACTGTGCCTCTGTAAAGTAGGTCACAGAAGGTACCCTTTTACGATTAGTTTACTGTGCCTCTGTCTAGCAGGGACACAGAAGAGATCCCAGGGGTGAATTTGCGATTTCCCATCCACACATCCAGATTTCACTTGAAGAGGGTCAGCGAGGGGCTATGTCTAACATGAATTGGGATTCTATTCCAGAGTGAGGGGAGACTCTGGGAAATGAATCTGTCCCTCCAGCATGTCCTATTTATTTTTGTGCTGAGGTTTAGGTCCCTGGAGCGTGCAGCTCTAAGGGACTTGGATTTTTTGAGGTGGAGCATGTCCATTAATTTTGGGTTTGACATGGCTTTGTACGTCTATTATGTTTTTAATATTTTGTAAATGACGTACAATATTTCAGCAACCAATCAAGTTACACACATACTGTCAGCAGCATTTTAATCATCTAGTTGAAAGCATTCATATGAGGCTAAGGAGTTCTATCTGTGTCACTTGGTTGTTGAGATATTTAGAAAAATGTGAAAATTATATCTATATAAATAATATCATAAAAATAACAGTTATTATCTCTTTACCTGCACTAGACAGAGGTCAAATATTAATGCAATTGAGTTTGCCATTGTGTAAGCTTTAAGATGAAATCTTTTAAAACCTTTTACATAGCATGGTTTTGGAGTTATTGATGCAAATATGAACAAGCAATATTCGATGCCTAGAGACGTCAGTAGGAGTTAACTGCAGATGCACCTGAATGTGGCACTCAGACGTAATGAGTTAATGAATCTGACAGTTCATAAACCTTGGAGTTTTGAAATGAAAAACTGTGTACTATAAATTCTCAAGGTGTGTACAGTTTTAGTTTAGAAATTCAGCAATTCTGCAAACTAATCAAATTTTGAGTAAGATGAATATTTTCTTTTACTTTAGAAAATCATTTCAGTCTTAATTTTCTCAGTTTTATTTTGCAGCTATAGATACATCACAGCATAAAATGTCATATACATAGGAAATGTATACCAGCAACCGAACATATAATCCCTTCACCAAAAGGCTAGACGGAATTGTTAAATCTAAATTTTAAGTATGGATTACTGTATAGCTAATAGTATTTTGGGGTGTTCTGCTATGAGATTGTCTATTTTTTAAGTATCCTTCCTTCTCAGTAAAGTGCATTTTGGGGGAGCAAGGAAGCTGATTAATTCTACCTTTCTCACCCTCCTTTGCTAGATCACTATCTTCAGTGATATCAGTCTCTGTTTTTCAAGCAAGAACCAGTGAAAACCCTTTCCTGGGCAAAACATTTCATAGTGCAATGAACAGCCAGTTAAAAAAAATTAAAGCATGATAAATAGCTGCCATCACCTTGGAGCTTGGAAGGTATAACACTGACATTGCTGCTGTAAGACAAAAGATGCAAGACAGAGTGAACAGACAACAGTTAATTAGGAGAAGCATGAGGTGTTTTTTATATTTGTTCAGGAAAGTGAAGTCTGTTGCGAACAGGTGCAGTCATAACATTACCCAAGTCTGCAATAATCTCATCAACCACATTACAGGGATATCATTTTCCTTTAGCAAACAAAAAAATAGGTTTTCCTTACTCAAAAAAAATAGTGTGGCTCTGTGAATGGATGTTATATTCCAATGCTCTTGTGTTGATGTTGATATTAGAAGCATGTTCTGTTTTGTCCTGTCAAACCCTTTACATCATCTCTAAAAATGATAAGACCACTCCCCTGGGTGACTTCAGTCGCAGTGTAGATATGACTTAGCTGTCCAGAATGGCATTTACAAAAACATGGAGAGAGTGATGTGGTCACCACAAGCCCCATATCCAAAAGATTTGAAAATATCAAATAACTTGTATAAACTTTTGATCCTAACTGTGGTATCTGAGTATATTCTTTTAAGAAAAGTAGTTATGCATTCAGTAACTACAAGATTAGTAAATCCATTCATTACCTGGTCTGGAAGTTTAACAGAGGATATTAAGGTCATGAGCTGTTAGCAATCTTGTACTCCAGGGTTTCATTCTCTTATGATATTATGTGACTGACTAACCCCACGATTCACGAAGCTCCATGCAAGAATAAAACTATTCTTGCATGGAGTGGTTTGTGTCCATTTAGTATAGCAGCGTGCCTTGCATATGCATGAAGGTGCTCTGCCATTTAATCTAAACAGACACGAACCAGGATCGAGCGCAGGGGGCATGTATCAGCAGTGCCTGCATATGTAACATGCCCCCTTCACTCAGAAAGTGCCGTACGGCAGTTTGTGACACAGATGAGTGTCAAGTTATATAATATTAGAGTCTGGCTCTAATATTATATAGTAAACGAGTGTCCACAGACACTGAAATGTAAGTAGTTAACATTTCAGTGTCCGCGGACACTGAAAAAAAACCCACAAACACCTATAAGACAGCAGCCTTCAAGTGCATACCCCCAAATGTATGGCACTCTTGTCCTACATGCATGGAAGCAGTAGGGCAAGAGGAAAGCAATAAAAACTAAAAAACTGTAAGTTAATTTTTTTTCATCAAATAAATCCAATATTTAAGCAGTGCACAGCTTGTTTGTGTGGCGCATTGTTAAACTTAGCCTGGCTGAAGTCCGAAAATGCTAGACAAGTGCTACTGTGATAGATCAAGCTGCTGTAGCATAATGGTACTACCATGATATAGCATGTAGAACATGCTCAGTTTGAATCCCAGCTCCCAAATTATTTAATAAACTTTTAAGAAATTTGAATGATAGATGTCAATCATATGGCTGACATATAGCACAGTAGGGGTGGGAATATGTAAAATATAAATGTAAAAAATAATTTATAAATTTAATGAAAAAAAATAGATTTAAGCAAAGCTTTGCTAGTGGGGGTTTCAGCTCTGCTTACCTGCTGTAAGCATTGCTATGAGAATTTGTGCAGAGCTAAGCATAGTTCACCATATTAAAACCGGCCAGTCAAGAAAAAGTGTGGGAAAACTGCCCTATTTAAACCGTACAGGTGGGAATACAGCCATAACCATTTGGATTGCTCACATCAGTACCAAAATGTCTGGTGTTGTTGAAGGTGTTCGCTTCCGAGCGCAACTTTGGGGCATCCAGGAGTCCAAGGTCATGGTTGGGCTCCTAGTAAAAAACCATGATGTCAGGCTGTTGCAGGGTCAGTACCAGGGCTCGCAGTACAAAGCAGAGGTCTGAGATCAGCTTGCATGTGATCTCACCAGTGCCACTGGCTTACCCCGGACTGGTGAGCAGGTACATCGCCACCATAATGATGGAGGAGGGGTGCACTCTGGACAACTGGATCCAAGAAGCCCGAGTGCAGGATGTCCCACCTGCCTGCAAGTATGCAGTCTTATGTATCTCTAACTAAGTACAGGAAAAAGTTCAACTTGTGACTGTGCAGGTGTGATTAATGTGTGATCTCTCCCCCATACAGCTGCTGTGGAGAAGTCCCAGAATGTTGAGGCTCATGCCCAGTGACTCGCCCAGCTGCATCGGCAGTATGGTGAGTACAGAATACCCCCTACTATTAGCAGTAAGAAATCAAAATTATAATAATGGTAGTACCAACTGTATATATCATTGTGCTGTGAAAGTCAAGAATAAATGCATGTGTCAGGCTGCCAGTGTTAAAATGGAGTATTCCCAGCTACTGTGTAATACAGATGCCAGTAGCAAACAAGGTACAATATGCAGGAGAGGAATATTATAATATGTATAAGTGTGTCTGAGTGTGTCTGAGTGAACCTGCCAAGAAAGTGCCATGTCAGGGTTACTGTAACAGAAATGAAAAGCATTCCCCTGTGCAGATCATGTAGGAATAGTAATTGCAGATTTCTGAATTGTACACAGATATGTATGTCAAAACTAATAAAGGTGATCCCAAACACTGGTGTCTGTCATCTCACTTGTACCTGAAAAATAGAAATGTGTATATGTCCTGCAGAATGTATTAACTGAGGAGAACTGAGTTAGCACTGCTTGCCTGCATACTTTAGAATGGGAATGTCAAATAACTGAAAAAAAAGCAACAGTACATATTGCCATCAGAATGTGTTTTACTTGTTTGTCTGTCAGCAGTGTCTTGTGTTAACTTTTCAATTTCAGCTGTATGTAGCTGTGAATGTAATGAGCAGACTTTTAATACCTACACTGTGTACTCAGGAATCTAAATTGCAGTATGTAGTTGTAAAACAGTCAAATGTGCAATCCAGCTAATGTGCACGTTTCACAAACAGTGACACCAATGTCTGTTGTGTATGCATAAAATGTACTAAAAATGGGAAACAAATAATGCAACATGTCATAATAAAAGTACTGTGCACAAAAACATGTTCTAGATACAAATGTCATAAGCTAAACACAACACTTCCCCAGTAGCTCAGTCTGATAAGGAGTAGGCCTCTAGTTCAATTTTGCACACACACACCGGTTTGAATCCAGGGACTGCCACTAACATCTCACAGTCTGGTTCTACAGTTGTAAACTGCAACCTGAATAGAAAAAGCAATGTACTGCAACACATAACATTTTCTGTACAGGGCACACAAGTAAAGAAATCTGAAAAAAATACTAGTATGATGTGTAAACTATGAAAGGTGTACAATTGCTGTGTTGATCAGCCCCAGTCCTACAAATAGATGCAAGCTAGACATCCACACTCTGCAGTCTGGCCCAGACAAGCCCCTCAAGTGTCACAGATAGTTTCCCCAGTTGCCAAGAAACATGCACACAGAGAATGTCACAGTAGATATATGTAAAAGGCACAACACACACTCCAGGGCTTGCAACTAATATGTGAATCTGAAATATGTGTAGAAACAGCAATGTAATGTGCACACAGTTCATCTGCACAGGGTCCACATGTAAATAAATTGGTATAGAAACAGGTCTGATGTGTATAACTAAAATAAGGGTACAATTTCTCTGTTGATATCGACAGCTGTTGGTGTTCTGTAGCAGCCCCATGGCCCAGGTAGTGTGTAAGTATGGTCAGAATGTAGAGTAGTGAATAGTAGTGTACTGACAAATACACTTGATAGCAGTTGTCAGTTAAATCTGTTTCCTTCTGCCACCACTCAACTGATCCAACCATTACATGGAAACCAACATGGGTATGTTCCTAAACAAACCTCTACTGTTGTGACCATTGTTCCATTTGGTTTATCATTGTTTAAACTGTGTGCATACTAATATTCCCTGTTGAATAATCATTTTATTGCCTGCCTGACATACCACTAACTGGCATGCTGTTGCAACCCTGAATGCCATTCCATATATGCATGGGGTCTGTTTGCAATGGCATTGTTATAATTGCTTGTGTTGGGTAAATGGGAATACCCATGCATGCTATTTTGACAAATGTTGTAATGTGTTGTGTATGACTAACCAGTATTCCTTGTTAATTTTCATACCATAGCACATATGGGAAGGCAGACCCCAGTGGATCCACCTCTCCCACCCCACCTGGCCGAGGCACTGGGTCCCAGCACATATGGGACTGAACCCAGACCTCCCTCATCTGCTGATCCTGCACCACACTCAGGTGGAACTGCTGCAGGGGATGGGGCTCGCAACAGCTGCAAGTGGGCACAGTGAGGATGTTGTCACCCAGGACGAGGTCTGTGGCATGGTGCGCAGTGTCTTCCAGATGGAGCTGGATGACCGCCTGCACCAGGTGGAGGGCAGGCTGGCACAGCTAGAGGGGCAGGTGGCCCCTCCACCCCAGCCCCCAGCACAGCCACCTTCAGAGCTGTGAAGGAATAGTGGTGACTGCCATTGGGTGGGGACATCAGTGACGCTACTACCATCTGGGGGGCTCATGAGCCTCGGATTCCCAACCACCTTCCTCATCAATGTGTTTACCCCCATGTGTCATACACTACCCCTGGCCGCTGTCTTGTCTGTCTGCAAATGCAAATGCAACCTCTCCTACCAAACCTCCCTCACCACATTTACCTATAATTCTTCCTAAACATCCCACTCTCACCTTAAAAAAAGGGCATCTGTCCCACAAAAAAATCAAGTCCCATTCAGAAGCTCTGCATTTCGCCCAGAGACATGTACGCATCACACAATCTAACCCTACCAATCATCCACATTGTATGATGACCACACACCTCCCAGTAGGGTGTCAGGCTCCAAATTCTAATTTGCCCACATTAAAAGCAGCTGTTGCTGCCAAAGAAATGCAGAGCTATGATCCTTTCATACACCCCTCCTGCTCATCCCTACCTGATTCTCCTCTTGTTTGTCCCCGTGCTTGCAACAATTTCACCACTTTCCCAGCTCCCTTTTTTCTTTTCTTTATTTGAAATTAGCATGGGTTTGAGTGGCCGTAAGTGGATGTAAGCTAAGCTCATGTAAGCGTTGCTTCACGCAAACCTGTGCAAACCTGCTTATAACTGCTTTAAAGTGCATTAATCACTCTGTCTCCAACAGGTTCAGCGCAAACTTCTCCCCCCCTCCCCACCAAAAGGGCAAATATCTATCCCAGCAGAGTGCTGCCCCCCTGACATCTCAGATGCTCAGGTAAGAGCCGTCCTCTCCAAAGCAAAAAACACAGCATCAATGGGACCAGATGGTGTCCCAGGCTGCGTCCTACATGAACTCCAAGAAGAGCTAAACCCAAACATAAAACTACTGTTCAATCTCAGCCTAACTACAGGATATGTACCCAAAGAGTGGCATACAACAACAGTGGTCCCTCCCACAAAGGTGGTGCCTCAACGGATCCTGGAAACTATTGCCCCATAAGCCTGACTAGCTTGGTCTGCAAAGCTATGGAAAGGATCATCATGGCCCTCATAAATAAAGATATTGGGGACCTACAGACACTGGATCCTACCCAGTTCGGCTTTGTTAAGGGCAGATCCTGCCTCTTAAACCTGGTTGATTTCTTTGAAATAGTCACCAAGGCCATTGACGAGGGAAAGGTGGTCCACACAGCCTACCTGGACCTCGCAAAAGCCTTTGATACAATACCCCACTCAGGCATTATAGATAAGCTCACCAGCTTAAATAAACCTATGTCACTAGATGGGTTGCAAACTGGCTCAAGGACAGAACCCACATGGTTAGAATTGCTGGAGCCATGTCAGACTCCAAACCAGTTACAAGTGGCGTCCCACAAGGCTCAGTCCTGGGACCTCTCTTGTTCGGTATATATTTCTCGGAGGTACAGGCCAACACGGAATGACTGTGGCTGACCAAGTTCGCAGATGACTGCAAACTGGGTGCCATAATCGACTCTCCAGCCGACACAAGCATCCTCCAAAGGGCCTCATAGAAACAGACAACTGGTGCCAGAGCCATGGCCTCAAGCTAAACGCCAAAAAGTGTATAGTCATCCCCACAAATTACCACATAGGTGGTAATCCATTAAGTACAGAAGAAGTAATTAGGGACCTGGGGACCCAAGTTGATAGCAATCTCTCATTTGACAACCACGTGGCCAAAGTGGTTAGAAAAACATTTTATATAGCCCACCTAATCATGAAGGGATTCACATCTAGATCAGGGGAGGTCATCGTGCCTCTTTACTCATCCCTCATCAGGCCCATAATTGAGTACAATGCCCCTTTTGGGATGTACCTTACCAGACACCTGCAGCAACTGGAAAGACCCCAAAAGTACCTCACCAAGAGGATCAAAGGGCTCAAACAGATGCCATATGCTGCCCGGTTAAAGAAACTCCATCTCTACTCAGTGGCATACCGCCTGCTCAGAGGTGATCTGTGCCTGATGTATAACGCCATGTCCAACTCGGAATTAATGGACATGCTGCACCTCAGAAAATCCAAATCCCATCGAGCTACGCGCTCGAGAGACTTGAACCTCAGCACATAAATAAATAGGACATGCTGGAGGGACAGATTCATAACCCAGAGGCTCCCTTCACTCTGGAATAAAATCTCAGTCCAGGTTAGGCAGAGTCCCTCATTGACTCTTTTCAAGAGGAATCTTGATGAGTGGATGGAAGATCGTAGGTTTACCCCGGGTATCATTTCTGTGTCACTGTTTACTAACCTCGAAAAAGGGCATAGCAAAATTAATTTAAAATGGGTGGCGAAAGCCAAACACACTCTGGCTAGGCTTATAAATGCCCTAGGGCAGATAGCCTAGTATGAACCTATGAACCTATGAACCTATGAAAACATAACATATGTTGCTGTCCAGGCTAAGGCTTTCAATTAGTACAACAGTACAAAAACACTTGCCTTGAAGATAAGAATCAATCAACACTTTTTAATTACAGATGTAATTCAGCAGCCTCCAATTACACTCTGTACTCAACCCCTAGGGGGAAAAGTGTTAAGTTGTCACAATGAAAATGTATCTGTTACATAACAATGCTTGACTTAAAACATCACTATCACACTGACAAACAGAACTGTCTGTAAGACAGGAAGCTGTAGCCCACCACTGTTCCCCACAGTGAAATGTATGACAATTTACAGCCATATATCTTCATGTGTCTTACTACTGATATCCCTCACATGTTGTAACAGCCTAGGTTAAAAATGATGCATACCTCTCCCTCATAAAATGACTTACAAGGGAATATAACAGTGTTTTTACATGCACTGACCTCTGGACCGTACAAGGTCATACATGTTTTGTCCATCTGTAGCCCTCATATATATATGGACACTGCCCCACAATTTGTGTAGGAGTCCACAACATCACTGGAATGATAGCAGGAATTTGAGCACTAAATAATGATAGGCCACTATTTGACCTCTTACTGCATGACATATGGACAAAGCCTGGTAAATAGGTGGAGGACAGAGGCTGGAACACAGGGCTATATTTACAATATTGCTGTTATACACTGTGAAAGTTGCTGGTGTTACAGGATTGGTTGCAACATAACCTTACTCAGGAATATGAAGTCAGAAACACAAATGGATGTAGCCATGTACTGATAGGACTCAACAGAGAGAATGCCACTGATATATCAGAGACAAGACCTGTGTGGTGAACAGACAAAACATAACAGCCAATCCTCTGGCCATCATGTGGATAGGCCCACAGCTGAGAGCTATGCAGGCAGACTGCATTCCATGCAAAACTAGCATGTACACACAGACCCTGTAAAACTAGTGGTATTCAATGCATATAACAACAATACTCACACTGTCCATAGGTCTGGAACCTTATACAAATATGTAGTTGGCCTGTGTCTGCAAGTCCGGTTGTAAGAGGTATTGCTGTCTGCTGTCTGTAACACTGCTGCCCACACACAGGAAGGATGTCTTCCATACAGGAAAGGTAAAGGGACAATGCCCACATGATGTAATTTATAGTAGTGGATTGCCATGACAGTGGTAATTGGAAGTAATACACAGCTGGCTGCATGCAATTAGCAAGTGGTGAACACTGATTGGTGCAGAGGCCATCACCTGATCATGAACATCACCTAAAAAATCCATGCTGCAACCTATTCAAAGTAGCTCAATCCCTGTAGTAGAGAGAGATGGAGAGAGAGAGAAAATAAAAATACAAACCAAACCAAAACAAAATTATATAAAACAAGGGACACATAAGGTGTACATAGAAGAGAGGACAATACTACAACAGGTATGTGAAACATATATGCAAGTAACTGAATGTAGTACTTGGTCTGTAATAATGGGATAGATGATGTGGAATGATTTATATGTGCCATCAAGACTTGTTGTTGTAATGATGTCCTGCTGAACAACTGCTATAGACATAGCATCTGGCCCTGTGGGCAGTAGGCCATACCTGTCAACTGTGCAGATCAGCACTGAATGACAAGATATATGCCATCATAGTGTGTGTTCTGTACCTCAATTCATGTATATTAGTGTGGCAAATAGCTGGAGGTGGAAGTAATGAAGTTATGATAGACACATGAGTTTCATACCCCACCACCTTCAGGACAGTCATGTTAATATGAAATGTATCATACACAAACGTCATAGGTTTGTAATAGGCCTATCTACGATCTGTCCCTATATATCCCCACTAATGTTAGGCTGTGTCCACATGTGACACCCTTCTCTTTTGTAGCAAGGCAAAACAGTGCAGCTGTGGAAGAAGGAGATTTAGACAGTGTGTACTTGATGTTTGAATGCACGATATATATATATATATATATATATATATATATATATATATATATATATATATATATATACACACACACACAAACACACACACACATGTATGTCTACAACTATATAGACACACACACACATATATATATATATATAAAACTATATATGTATATATATATATATATATATATATATATATATATATATATATATATATATATATATATATATATATATATATATATATATGTATGGATTCACTTCAGAAGCTCTAAATACTGAAATCTCAAATTTCAGTATCTCGAGCCCAAGAAGTTGAAGCCACAAAACAAAAAAAACTGAAAACCACGAAATTCAAAACCTCGAATATCGGAGGTTTTGAATTTCGCAGTTTTACTACATACACACACACCATCCACCACACAAACACACAAGCACTCTACTACATGAAATCAGTGGGGGCTGCACCCCCACACCCCCCCTACTTAAATATTCTCACACCGAGGTCGCACTACATGCAAACACACACAAAACACCACCACACAAGCTACTTTCCCTTTGCACACACACACACATCACAGCAACAAACCACACTGACAAACACCACAGCTCCTACCCAAACCCCTTAACACACACACACACACACACACACACACACACTTACCTGAATACATGACCATAGCGGAACTTTAGAAGCGTGAAATTCAAAACTTACGGTATTTGAGGTTTTGAATTTTGTGCTTCTGTACTTTCACTAGTATGTGGATTCGGCTTCTTGGGTTCGAGATACTGAAATTCGAGATTTCAGTATTTCGAGCTTCTGAAGTGAATCCATTATATATATATATATATATATATATATATATATATATATATATATATATATATATATATATATATATATATATATATATATATATATATATATATATATATATATATATACATTCACCGACTGCTGAATGACTGTGCTGCACAATATGTTTGAGAAAACCTCACACATCTCTATACACACACACAATATATATATATATATTTTTATATACACAATTGTAAGCGGGTGTGAAATGGACAGTTATGCCTGGTGTGAAATCCATGTTGAGAACATATTGCCCCTGTTTGTGAAGGTGAGATTCGTATGTTGGGGAAGGATAGTAGGTATATTTGGGGAGGTAGGTTGGGTTGGAAGACAGACAAGACAGCATACAGGGATGGTATATGACACATGTGATGGGTAAACACCTTGGATGGGGAGTGATGTCTGGAAAGTGGAAATCCATGAGTCCCTAAATGGAAACAGTGGGACCAAGGTCCCCACCCATGGGTTGTCACAAGTGCACCTTCACGGGCCAGAAAGTGCCTGAACTGAGGGCTGAGCAGGAGGAGCATGCGGATCCTGTAATTGTGTACTGAGGGCCTCAAGGTGCTGTAGCACATCCCTCATGTCTCTGTGGAGCTCCCTATGCACCAGACCCTGGACCTGACTTTAGGTGACAGGATCCTGTCTGTGTGTGCTCCCAGGGTGGGGAATTAACACCATCCCCTGAGGTGGTTCCACCTAAAGGTAGTGCAGGACCAGCAGATGATGAGGTCCCAGATGTGCTGTGGCCTGGCAGCATGGCCAACTGAGGTGGGAGGGGTGGTTCTGCTGGGAACAGGCTTCCCAAACATGCTATTGTTTCACAGTTATAGAACATATGTGGGTAGTAATAGCACACACAATCCAGGATTACTTCTAACAGCATGCATAGATATCCCCAATAACACAAAGCACCATATTTGGAGCAGTCACATAGCAAACAGAATGCATGCATATATGGAACCATAGTGGTCCTTAAAATGGCATGCAGTCAACATTGTTAGCAACAGACCACCAATGATAGTGTTTCAACATGGAACATGACTAGAAACACATTGCACTATTTGTCGTACAATACTATATATGTCCCAACACTAGGTTTGCTGCAAACACACCCTTTTAGTTGTGTGCTCAGATTATTGTTGCAGATATGGTGGGGGGGAGACAGAGATGTCAATTAACAACTATTATATCCTTGCAGTATGGGGTCCTCAGACCTTTTTTTGTCTTTATGTCTTTCAGGCACCATGTCTAGAGAGCAGCTGCCAGTTTATTCCCCCCAGGAAAATGATGTGATTATCAACTACCTGGTGGAGCACCACCACTCCCTCTTTGGGCTTACAGCCCATGATCGGCAGGACAGGACTGCCTTGTGGAATGAGCTCATCCACAGGGTAAACGATGTTGGCCTGCATAACCGCAGTTATGAGCAGGACCAACATCGGTGCACTGACCTCATCTGTTATGCCTGTCAGCATGCTGCTGGAGTTAGGAGGGATCGGCTAGCCACAGGGAGGGGGTCATGCCATTCAGCCCCCCCGACACATGCTGAGGATCTCCTCGACAGCCTCTGGGCACCTGCCTGCCAGCAAACCCAAGACCCATCTGATAGCATTGTGGAGGTGGGTGCTACCCACACAGTGGATGAGGAGCGTGGAGGTAAGGCCACAGGGCACATCAATAGACCACTGTTGCTTATCCATCTGCTTCTGTGAAGTTTAATCATGCATATGTGAGATAAAATATATATAGTCTGTTGCTGCAGTATAGTAATGAACAGATGTGCATAATCTGTAGTATTGTGAGTTTGTACTGTTGCTGTACTGAAATGCTGCTTCTACTCTGTACCAATGCCAGAGGTGTGGCTACTGACATCACATCTCTCACACAACTATGTAGGTCCCTCTGGTATACCTCTGGGTCAGCAGCTTGTAGCTGGTGAGTATGGTGTTGTTTGTTCAGGTTTGCCAATGCACTGGCCATGTTATGGCCATGGTATTTGCCATGCACACATTTAACACACCTACCCATAATGTATGCTGTACATGTTCACTTATTGTTGCTGTTAACTGCACTGCATCACAGTGGTCACCATGGTGGCATATATGAAGGGTATGCAACAGTCCTGCAATATAACTAACAACCTGTCATTGCAAGATGTGTGCACAGAGATGAACATAATGGTGGGAAAAATGGCCTACAGTGGGAACATGTCTGAAACATCACCCTTATACAGTGCTACAACAGTGTATATACCACTATTACAATGGCAACTGTTACAGATCTACACAACGGCATATCACAATCCCACATTCCACAACCCATACAACCTGTAATGTGGTCCTAACATGAGCAATGAATGTGTAATATGGAATTCTATGTTAGGACAGCAAAAATGGGGAATACACACCTTAACAAACACTGGAAGCATATGTGTGCACACACTCAAAATAACATATTGTGGAAGCAGGTTTTGAGGTACTGACAGCATTCACTCTTCATGAGTATGCACCTTCCATCAAGTACAGGGCCTCAATGTCACACCAAGAAATGGTCTGCTGTACAAGACATATGTCCATCACATTTGTCCACTCACCTGCAACAGAGACAGCTGTGACTTGCACACATCTTACAAGCCATGGAATGGATCACATACCCAACAGGTAGCACGCAGGAGTGGAACATGTAGCCTTACCTCACCATTGCATATACCATGGCGCACAGTGCAGACAGTCATGTATGTGATGAGGAGGTATGGGACAACATTAATGTAGAGAATAAACAGCTGGCCATCCAAGACAGATGACGGCACATGTTGCAAACTGTTTATGGAGGCTGCCTAGAAACATGCCTCAATAGTGAGGGAGTTGCAGGAATGTCTAACAAGCACTGGCTGTGCAGTAACTATGTCAACAATTGCATGGCCTCTGCATAAGTGTGGCCTATGGGTTAGGGTAAGCAGATGGGACAGTTGTTCCACAGGAAACATCAGCCAGGGCTCTCTACAGGTAGCATATGCATAACATCAAAAGTCCCCCAAAGGCATGTGTTGCAATGTGTAATTGTGTACCAAGACCAAGTTCAAAACCTACAGACAGTATCAATTAAGATACATGTGCTGCACAAGCAATACCTCACTCCACCTCAGGCCCACCATCCCCATCTGTACCTTACTGATGCCAGTGTACACCTGTATATTTACTGTTCATTAGCAGGGACTAGGCCGGTACACATGGTGTTCTGAATTTGGGGCACTGCAAAATGACACTTATGTGTGGCCCATAGTTGTCAAGCATCTGCAAAAAGGTTGAGGATGGGGAGGAGTGTCATCCTGAAATACAACAGTGAACTGAAGCAGATATCTAAAGCTCACCAAGAATGGCTGTATCTGCACGCAGTCAAGGTCATGAATTGTGACAGACATAACCCTGACTCCACAGCAATAGTGAAGGCACTGTGTGACCTCCAAGGGCTGTGCAATCTTGCAGAGTTGGGGGACATTTGTAGGGCAGAGTGACCAAATACTGGCAAGTGCAGATGGGCCATGCTAGTATACCCTTCCAGGAATAGTGACTGCTGTACTACATTTAACAGTTGATGTAACAAACCATCATATTAAAGGTGTGTACACTTATGCACCCACAGATTGTATGCATCTCAATCAGCATCTGCACACATAACACATTTGTTTGATAATGCATTTGATTGCACAGGTCATATGTCACATATCAGGTTTGTGTAATGTTAACATATGCAGTATTGTGGCCCCATAGCATATCAGGGAAGATGGTGCCATGTCAGTAAGGCTGTGTACACTCCTCATAGCCACAGTAAGCTTTGAAGGTTGTCAATGTAATTGTATTTTATTGCTCATACATGCACAGCTGATGATGAGATCTGCAAATCAGACATCAGGCATTCACTATTGACATCTCTCCACATATCGCCCCATATATGTGTCGGACAAACACATAGGGGCTGTGAGCAGCAAAGCAAACATAACTGACACACATATACACATTCAGCAATGCCGTGTACTCCTGTGAGGTATGGTGCACAGTACACCAAAAAATGCAGTCCCACAACAAAAAAACATCCAAGAAAGCTCACTCCGGATATAAAACACAAACCACTTTTATTTTCCACTTGTATCACAACGTAGGTAAGCACTTTCATCCCAAATTCATTTTTAATAGGAACTTCATCAGACAAACCCAGAAATCAGAGTCACATCTATAAAGACACCTAAAACATAACATCACTTCCTGTAGCATATTTAAAGTGATAAATCTTCAAAAAAGCATTTTATAAAATTACATTCATAAGACCAGCAGAATCCTGAATCTGTTTGTAAAAAGTTCAGTCTTTCAGTTTCAACAACAGTTCAAATCATTTTAAAATGTCTTGATAAACAAATATTATCTTAAAAATAAAAAGACATATAAAAAGGCATTTTTACCTAAAATATAGCAAAAAAGCCAAGAACTTAGAACCTTTGATTTAAGTAGCACGAGCCACTTAACTATTTAATGTTTCAAATTTTAAAAGACAGGTAATGGATAAACATTCATTTAATCCAGACCAACAGGTAGAATCTAGATGTATTTGCCAACACAATTCAGCTTTCAAATCAAGAATAGATTTAGCTGTTATACAGAGAGAGTTGTTTATGGTGCCTTATGTGAATTATATCCTTATTTTTACATTGGTAAAACCGAGCGTAAACTCAAGAACAGGAGAGGGAAACATCTCAGAAACATCAGGGACAACTGTGACACTAACGCTCTTGCTAAACATATTAGACAACATCCTGGGTACAAATTTAAGTTTATTATTCTTAGACTATTTCTCCTACCTGCAGGGGAGGTGCATGGCAATATTTGTTAGAGAAAGCTGAATTGTGTCAGCAAATACGTCTAGATTCTACCCGTTGGCCTGGATTAAACAAATGTTTATCCATTAGCAGTCTTTTAAAATTAAAAGCATTAAGTAATTAAGTGGCTCACTTGATACAGCATTAGTCTCTTAAATCAAAAATTCTGGGTTCGAGCCTTGGCGTGGGTGCTATATTTTAGGTAAAAATGTCTTTCTATATGTCTTTTTATTTTTTAAGATATATATTTGTTTATCAAGACATTTTAAAATAATTTGAACTGTTGAAATTGAAAAACGGAACTTTTTACAAACAGATTCAGGATTCTGCTGGTCTTATGAATTTAATTTTATAAAATATTTTTTTGAAGATTTATCACTTTAAATATGCTACTGGAAGTGATGTTATGTTTTAGTTGTATTTATAGATGTGACTATGATTTTTGGGTTTGTCTGATGAATTTCCTGTTAAAATTGAATTTCGGACGAAAGCGCTTACCTACGTTGTGATACAAGTGGAAAATAAAAGTGTTTTTTGTTTTATATCTGGAGTGAGCTTTCTTGGATGTTTTTTCGTGGTTTGGACTGGATTTTTTGGTTATCAGTTTTCTTTAGCTCACCAGATATCCTTTATACCACTGGATACTTTACAACCTGTATTTTGGGTTGGAATTCTTTCAGTTGCCAACTCAGCTTGGGTTTGTTAAAGAAAAAAGTGAGATTGTTGGCAATTACTTATGGAGAACATTGATGGAGTATCATCACAGTCACCTTCCTCGCCTGGCGATTTTACTGTTTTGATTCAGCAGTTAATGGAGAGAATGGACCATTTGGAATGGTCAGCCTCATCACAAATAACTGTTTATCCCATACCAAGCACCCTGGCGACATCGGAAATAGCCGAGCATGTCGCCCGGTTAGAAACGGCCAGCTTAAACCAGACTTCTCCCCGGAGAATCATGCAGCAAACTGGTGCACAGGTTAGTGGTATATCAAACAGCACTTTAAATGGTAATGCACTTCATGGCAGTACTGCTAACAATACATTGCTTGGTCCAAACACCTCTTTAAAAGACTGGTTAAACAATAAATATACCCTTAATCAGCAGACTAGGGAGACTGAAATGAACCACTCATTCAATTATACCCAAACACCTCTTTAAAAGACTGGTTAAACAATAAATATACCCTTAATCAGCAGACTAGGGAGAGTGAAATGAACCACTCATTCAATTATAATTTGAGTGATTTTGACCATATTTTGGTAAAGATTAAAAAGCTCCAGATGGACAACAGCTATTTCAACAAGTGTATTAATAAGAGTATAGTACCAAAGGGGCTACGCATGTAGCATTACCCCACAGGCCTTGTTGCTAACTCACCTTTCCATAAAGACTTGATCAGACTGTTTGACCTTTTTGGTCTAAAGTACATGGAAGTGGCTGTTAAACACAACAAGACCCAGATAAAATGCCTGGGACAGGAAGTTAAGCTACTGGACAATAAACTTATACAAGAGCCTTTGTTTCCTACAAATAGATTTGAATATACATGTATTTTTCAATCCATAGAAGAACAGATGGACATTATTAAAAACAAAAAAATAAAAAAGATTCTTAGGGATGAGAAAGATTATAACATCAATAATGCATATCCCTCTCCTCCCCCTTCCCAAGAATGGACTTATAACACTAGACAAGTTCATGATCAAGAATCAGAATACAATATTGATTGTCAAGACCCACTGGACAACAACTTGGATGATTCTTTTTTAGGGGAGGGGTACTTTACTACTCTGACGAGATCAGCGTGAATCAGGAACCAATGCAACCAGGGGGGTTCCAATTATGGGAGACAATAGACTTTCAACCATCAACAGGAGACCAACAGATCGAACAGGGGTCACTACAGGGGATCATGGAGAGGGAATCGAGGGAGAAATTAAATTCAGTGGCTATAAACTTTGATGACTTCAATAACATGTGTCAGTATGGACAATGGTGTGTTATTACCATCCCTTGTTATTCACTTAAATGAAGAAAAGAACTTTGATGTCAAGTGTACATTTATGTAACTTATTAGCGAAATGTTTCACTTTTACACCAAATAAATCTATTAATTTGGTAAATACACTTTTGGACCTAAAACAATATACTAGGAAACTGAATTTAAATTTGTTATTTCAAGGAGTCGAAACTGTTATCCACCCCCTTAAAATTTCTAGTACCTACAACCCCCCCATTGTACCCATTGTAGACACTTTTGAACAGGTGTGTGAATTAGACATTAGAACACATAATGAGAGAATTAAAAAACAACCAATAAAGAAAAATGTATGCCCTGATGAACTTGTAGAACTTGAATTCCTGACTTCCAACACTAACATAAGGGTGATAAAATGAGATAAAGGGGGAGGGGTTGTCCTTATGTGGAAAAACAATTATATTAGAAAAATGGAAGAGATTCTGGAGACCCCTACATATGCCCATAATTCAATAAACGAACTACATGGGGCTTACAGACAAATCAGGGGATAGTTACAAGATCTTTTTATAGACGGAATGTTGACCATTGAAGAATTCCAGTTTCTTTCTATTGTTCATCCTATTACTCCCACCATCTTTGGAATGCCAAAGATACATAAGGACATACACCAACCCTCTTTACACCCCATTGTAGATGCCAGAGGGTCCATCACCAACCACTAGCAAAGTTCTTAGATTTTGAGGTTAAGGATTTATTAAAAACTGAACCTTTATTGTGTAAGGATTCTTGGGATTTTTTGAAAAAAGTAAACACTGCCACCTTCAACAATTCTTTCACTTTCATAACTGTGGATGTAAAGGATCTTTACACTGTTATTCCCCATGAGACAGGAATCCAATGGTTTTGCGACTATCTGGGAGACAAAAATATACCACAGGATAGAATTAACATGTTAGAATAGTTACTCGAGATGGTATTAAAGAACAACTTTATTGTGTTTGAAAAACAACTGTACATCCAGAAAGAAAGAGTAGCGATGGGGGGCATGTATGCCAACATTGTCATGCTGGAATAGGAGAAAAAATTTCTTATTACATGCCAGTTTTTCCCATTCTGCCATCTGTATATCTGCTTTTCGGAAGACATTTTTATTTTATGGGATGAACCAAAAGAACTAATAGGCCCTTTCCTTGATTGCATCAATAATTCAACATATTTGTTCACACACACTTTAGGTGAGACTGAAACCACTTATTTGGACATTTTACTTAGAAAAGATGTTCAGAACAATAGATTTGTGTCTGAAATATACCATAAAGTGACCTAATAATTTTTTTCACTTTACAAGTTGTCACCACTATAAGCGAAAGATCTAATTAAACAGCAGGAACATGTTTTACTTAAATTTCCAAGTCGCAAAACAGAGCAAGCGATGGATAGACTTCTAGATAGTGCAAACTTATATGAAAGGAGACTGTTGGAGCAAAAGAAAAGCAAAATTAACAGAGACACTAGAGATTTTAAAATGGGCCATGTCTTCACTTGGCCAAGACGTGTTAATGAAGCTAACAGCAATCGTACTGCTCCATCTACAAGTGAACTATCTATTAATGTGTTGAGTGCCAAACCATTAGAAACTGCAATTACTAACCATGTACAAGTTACTAATGTTGATTCAGTTAATGATAATGTTATTATTACTGGTGTACCTGTTTTAAATCCAGTCCCATAGTTGTAATGAATTCATAAGACTACTTGGAAAGTATGTTATTAATGTTGAATGAAGACTCTTTTTATTCTAAGATTGAACTGGATGAAGTTACAAACAAGGTGTTCAGGATATATGACTTGTTAGATGATCTTTTTAAAAGTCAAGACATTAGTTCTGAACTCTTAAAATTTTTAACAGTTAGTAAACCTCTCATACCAGCTATACAGGGGCTTCCAAAGATACACAAATCTATGGATAAGCCACCTTTACGTCCCATAGTAGCTGGGAGAGGCTGGGTAACAGAACCTTTTTCGTTATATTTGGAACATTTACTTAGGCCAATTGTTGATGCCAATACTACTATTTTGAGAGATAGCAAACAATTTTTATTAGAACTGTACACATTTATAAAAGGATTACCTGATGATAAACCATACATCCTTGTGACCATGGATGTAAAAAGTTTATTCACAGTTATTCCTAATGATATAGGTGTTCTCATGGTACATCAATACCTGGTCGAACACTCGGATTTAACACTGAAAACTATAGATTTATTAACTCTTTTTCTAGAGACAGTATTACAAAACAATGTCTTTATATTTAATCAAGAGATATTTTTACAAAAAGATGGCGTAGCTATGGGCACTTCGCATGCCAATAGCTACGCCAATATAGTAATGGCTAGATGGGAGCAATCTGAACTGTTCCCCTTATTAGAGTTCCAGAATAATGCCCATTTTTACAGATGCTTTGTAGACGACCTTTTTTTCATTTGGTTTGGATCAGAAGAAGAATTACTTCATTTTGTCTCAGTCACCAATGATCTGACTTCTTTTCTTGACTTCACTGTAAATTATTCTAGAAACAGGATTTCTTTTTTAGATATAGATATAATTAGGTTAGACAATGGGTTACTTAATACATCTGTACATCGCAAGTTATGTCACAGGAACACTTTACTTCATAGGGAAAGCATGCACCCTTCTTATGTTTTTACTAACGTGGCAAAGGGACAAGCAATGAGAGCTTCGAGACTTAATCACACTCAGAATGGATATACACTAGAAATTTTAAACCTCAAAGAAAGACTTCTTGGTAGACGTTACAGAAAACATGAAGTGGATGCTGCTATTGACTATGTAGATTCCCTTAGACTAACTAGAGCAAAACCATATTTTTCAGATGGTGAAGTTAATAGGGAACAATTACAAGATTCCTGGGGTACAGGACCTTTGAATGTCCCCTTGTTTTATACCACAGACATAGTCAAGATTCAGAAAGTATTTGAGAAACACTGGGATGTACTTTTACTAGATGATACCATCAAGGAAGTTGTAGGACCAAAACCAGGATACGTATATAGGAATAGAAAGAACCTGAAACGTATCCTTTGCCAACGACCTTTGGATAGACAATGTAACTTTAGTAACATTGACACAGTCAACACTACACCTTGTAAGAAGTGTAAACAATGTCCTTATATAGATGAAAGAGTTTCATTTATACATCCAGTTACTGATCATGTATACACCTTTCATACTTATACCACTTGTCAAAGTGAACACTTAGTATATTTGGCTAGGTGCACTTCCTGTGAGTCTTTTTATATTGGCAAGACTAATAGAAAACTCCGGGAACGTGTTAGGGAACACTTATACCACATGCGTGTTGGAACCCCAACCTATGCACTTGCAAAACATTATAAAGAGAAAGGTCCTAATCATACATTAATTTTTCTTGTGATGCAATCATTTAAACCAAATATGAGAGGTGGGGATATAGAAACATTAACTGAAGAGAATGAATTAAGGTGGATTACTAGATGTCAAGCAGATAAGGAACCTGGGTTAAATGACAGAGCATCCCTTAAACCACTGTTACGGAAGAGAAGGGTTAAAATCTCTGCCTAAATGTGTTTAGTAACATGTTTTTGTATATACTTATACACTATTTTGAACTTAGTATTTATTAATTAATTCATTAATTGATATTTAAACATTAAGGAAATATACATTCTGTTTTTATTTTATTTACATTATGCAAGGTTTAATTAATTGTATTTATTTCTATTTACCTTGTATTTTTTATATATATATTTTTATATATATGTTTTATATATTTCCTGTACATACAAGTATTTCATAGATGTTTTTTATGTTAGTTTTTATAATATATTTAAATTAGAAATGATGCCACTATTGAAAAACCAATGAAATTCATGTGTCAAGTATTTAAATGCCTTAGGGACCTTATTTTATTTTGTATTATGTCTGATGAAGCCGAAAGGTGAAAGCGCTTACAGTTATAAATAAATTTGGACTATATGAACTGACCGCGTTCTTTTTACACTTTTGTTGAATTTAAAATTGGAACACTTTGCTTGACTCCTGTGGATGATACTTTATTCACTTTGCGAAACACTGCTACGAAAAATTTTTGAACTATTCCATAGGATTCTTTACCCTTTGGTGCTGTGCCTGCTTTTTTTCAACAACTTTATTGTGTTTGAAAAACAACTGTACATCCAGAAAGAAAGAGTAGTGATGGGGGGCATGTATGCCAACATTGTCATGCTGGAATAGAAGAAAAAATTTCTTATTACATGCCAGTTTTTCCCATTCTGCCATCTGTATATCTGCTTTTCGGATGACATTTTTATTTTATGGGATGAACCAAAAGAACTAATAGGCCCTTTCCTTGATTGCATCAATAATTCAACATATTTGTTCACACACACTTTAGTTGAGACTGAAACCACTTATTTGGACATTTTACTTAGAAAAGATGTTCAGAACAATAGATTTGTGTTTGAAATATACCGTAAAGTGACCTAATAATTTTTTTCACTTTACAAGTTGTCACCACTATATCCAAAAAAGAGAGGTTTTAAAAGGACAATTTGTAAGAGCTGCTCGAATGGTCACTTTACATGATTCTTTTCTGAATGAATGTCAAAAACTGAGTGGTATGTTTATCAGTAGGGGTACCCCCATTCAATGGTAGCAAACATAATGAAAGAGGTCATTTCTAAAAGGTAGAGTGGTCATTTTTCCCTCTTTTAAATACAGGTGAAAATATTGGGGACAATATCCCTACAAACACTCACAGTGGTGAATCTTTAGAAAATTTAGGCTCCACTTCTGGAACATCAACTGAACAAGCTAATAGGTATAGAACAAGTTTTATGACAACTTTTTCTATTGATGCCTATGAGATAAAAAAACAACTTGGAGATAAATTGAGCATTTCTGTCAGGTGAAACAGATGTCAAAGCGATTTTGGGGGATAGACTTACTTGTGTATTTCGTAAAGGGAACAACATCAAAACCTTACTTGTACATCAAAGGCAACTCCACAAAAATGGCTATATGTATAAATGTGGGTCTTGTAAGTTTTGTCCTTATATACTAGAAGTGAAAGAAGTAAATATAAAAGGGATGAGAATTCAAATCAAGAATAGATTTAGCTGTTATACAAAGAGAGTTGTTTATGGTGCCTTATGTGAATTATGTCCTTGTTTTTACATCAGTAAAACCGAGCGTAAACTCAAGAACAGGACAGGGGAACATCTCAGAAACATCAGGGACAATTGTGACACCAACGCTCTTGCTAAACATATTAGACAACATCCTGGGCACAAATTTAAGTTTATTATTTTTGACACTATTTCTCCTCCCTGCAGGGGAGGTGCATGGCAATATTTGTTAGAGAAAGCTGAATTATGTTGGCAAATACGTCTAGATTCTACCCGTTGGCCTGGATTAAATGAATGCTTATCCATTGCCAGTCTTGTAAAATTAAAAGCTCTCAGCAGATAAATGTCTCACTTGCTAGAGTATTAGCCTCTTAAATCAAAGGTTCTGGGTTTGAGGCTTGGGCGCTATATTTTAGGTAAAAATGTCTTTCTATATTTATTTTTATTTTTTAAGATATATATTTGTTTATCAAGACATTTTAAAATGATTTGAACTGTTGTTGAAATTGAAAAACTGAACTTTCTACAAACAGATTCAGGATTCTGCTGGTCTTATGAATGTAATTTTAAAAAATGCTTTTTTGAAGATTTAACACTTTAAATATGCTACAGGAAGTGATTTTATGTTTTAGGTGTATTTATAGATGTGACTATGATTTCTGGGTTTGTCTGATGAAATTCCTGTTAAAACTGAATTTTGGACGAAAGCTCTTACCTACGTTGTGATACAAGTGGAAAATAAAAGTGGTTTGTGTTTTATATCTGGAGTGAGCTTTCTTGGATGTTTTTTCATGGTGCACAGTACATGCTAGGGTGCTGAACAGGTGCACAGCAATACTGTGTATATGGATGCTGTGTGCTCCAGAGTAAGGGGCATCACCTACTAACACAACTCATGCATCACAGAGATGTATAATCTTGGCAACAGGGATTGACTATAGCTGCAGTGCATGCTGTTGAGTGCCATATGTCATGCATGTTGACAGATGGGTAATGAGAGGTCTGTGTGTAATATCTTTGAGCAACCTCACCTGTAAGTGTGTGTGTGTGTGTGTGTGTGTGTGTGTGTGTGTGTATACAGTTAAGCAATGACATACAGGTCTTAAAGTGTGTTTCTTGCTTTCCCCTCACAGGTGGTGAGGTGGGTCAGGGTCCCTCCTGTAGGCAAACTGATGTTAGTTTCCATACAGACTCTGACAATGATGATAGGTATGATGAGGCACAGGCAGAGTTGTCAGGGACTGAAGCTGCACCATTTGACATCCCACTGTTATCCACCCCAACCTGGGCACAGTCACATTGCCTATACATACCCCATCACCAGTGGCCATAGATAAGCGACAGTTGGCGGGTGGTGGCATGAGACAGGACAGTGTGGTGACTATGTCAAGTGTGTCTGGACACAGCAGCCATAGCCTGATGCCCGGCGAGGTACCACACAGGCAGATGTAAAGGGGTGCTCGTAGGAGGGCTGCTGTTCATCATGCCCCTGGCAGAAGTGCCATAGCTGGTGTCATCAGACGCATGTTTCGGGCCATCATGGAGGTGCAGGCACATATGGAATGTTATACCAGACAGAGTCTGAGGCTCCAGAGGGCTACTCATTCTGCTGTTATTGACAACATCCGTGATCTTGCAGGTGTCTACCATTATTTTGCAGAGGTCCTGGATAGATGGTTGGGTGAGATGGTGGGAATCCTCAACTGTGCAATGTCTGTGCTTGAGCATATGGTGGGAGTAGTATGACAGCCAGGTGGACATAGGTCAGGAACACCAACAGGTGGCGGTCAACATGGACGTGCAACAAGTCAGAGCTGCTCCCATAGTAGCAGTACCAGCACCAGCACTGCGGGGGGGGTTGCTGTCCACACCACAACATAGCAGGCCACGTGCACGTGCACGTGGCCCTGGCCATTCCCAAGAGGGACCTGGATCCAGTGGACATATGTCATCCTCAGGGGAGAGTACCATATCTTATCTCTTAGTGCCCATGGAACCCCTGGCAGGCACAGTTCTCATGTCCATGGCCAGAGATGGTGAACTGCACACCCTGCCAGGTATGGTCTGCAGCTGCCAACAAACCTCTGTATAGGGCAGCCACATGGCAGAAATGTGTGCATGCATACACACACACATCACCAACACATCTAGGGCAGCCCCATACCTACACACACCACATCTGCACAGCCCAATTAATAATGAAACCCCCTAACACACACACATGATGTCAACCAAATGGCTCAGCCTTGGTCTCTGGTAAACCCACAACACACCCTGTGCATATGGTGATACTTGTGCCACATCCCTGTCATCCATAACATTGATGCAGGGACAGGCTAATATGGTTCTGATACACAGGGTGACTGTACTAAGGTGTACCAATGTAATGCTGTGTAACATGTTTTCAGCACTAAAGTTTAATGCTTACATGTCAGGATGTGTAGCTGTCCAGCCATGATGCATTATAGCTGCTATTAATACTGAGTGATTGTGGTTTCCATAATGTATTCCGTTTGTGTTGTAGGTGTCAATGTATCAGCAGGATGTTGGTCTGCTGTTGTTTCCTACAAGGGGTATGACACTGTGGTGACACCTTGACTGTGCTATATCCTGGGTAGAGCTGAACACAAGTCACAGGTCTGTATAACAGTTACTGCATGTGCCGCATGCTTGATAGGTCTGAGGGGAGTATACAGTTGAGTGCATAGTGGCTGATGTCAGCAGCCCTTCTACAGTGGGCAATGGTAAGTATACTGGGTGGTATGCACCACATGTTTGTGTATAACACACACACACACACACACTTTGGTGTTGATGCAATACACAGAGAATACTGTACACATGGATGTATGTACTTTTGCAGGGAACCCATTTTAGCCTATGTAATTCCACAAAGACAGAATAGGCACAACATCACATTGGGAAATAATCAGTCTGCTAGTTTAATGTCATTGACAATGGTACTGGAAGGGTATATGTCCTCTTTCCCAATGTAGTGCAATCCTCATCTTGGTAAACAAAGATGTGCTGGTGTGGGTGGCACATCCCTACCCTTTGGATGGTGTGGGGTGATGTAGAAGCAGAGACAGTGTGATTGACAACTACTTAACCTGTTAACATAAACTGTACAGTATTACAGCCAACTAAGTGGGGGGATGCACACAACAATAACTGCAATGATGGTGGCTGTGTCCACAATATCCACACCCAACTATATATACCAACCCCAGTATCGCTGTACAGCGATACAGTGGGGAAGAGGGCATTTACACATCTACTACTAGTTTTGATGGAATGAATTTCCACAAGATGATACCTATGAAATGTTAACATTTGACAGTCAGTTCTCGGACAGATGACCTCCTGGGACATGTACTTTCTGCAAACTGAAGTGGATCCCTCTTCACATACACACACACTCTTACTTGGCAACAGTGAGAGTAGAATCCCCTACCTAGGTACTTATTACTACTAATGTGTGTGGCCTTAATTGCACACAGCACACAGCTCTTAGGATGAGTTGTGTCCCAGGTTACTTATTAAGTGAAGAACGTCACCAGGCCTTGTAAAGTATGGTAATGGGGGATGTACTGGTTCTTTATGAACAATACATAGTGTGACATACTGTCATATACACATTGCCAAATACATAACAGTCATACACACATCTGAAATACCTGGGTTTATCAGTGCTAACTACCTTGTCAGTGTGCCCATTCTGTTACAGATAAGTTGCACACAGCACATGCATCATTGGGCTGGATAGTGTAATCAGTTACCTGTATGATTGATGCTGACAGTGGTCCCCATACAGTGGACCTTGGGACATGTACTGGGGGTACCATCGTGTAAAGACAGTATACCCAGAACCCACAGCCCACACTGGATATTGTACTCACTGAAACCCTTGATAATACTCTGACATACCCACAATCACCCATTGACCAGGACTGCAATACAACCCCTTGTCTATCTCAAGACTGCTAATACAGGGATATGCATCTATTGCACATTGCAAAGGGATAGTAGGGTGATGCTTTCTCATGGCTCTCCTACGGTCAGCAACATCACTATCCCTTATACTGTATGGCAAGGTGTATTGTATTAGGAGAATGCGGCCTCAGAATACTGTATCCTACAAATATACACACATACATACACTTGCCAGGACTCAGAGGGTAACCCATGCCTATCTACCCATTTGTACAACAGTGTTGTGCTGGTACTGAAAGCTCCAGGTAGCCCATAGGGAGAAGAGTGTAACAAGGTACATGTAATGTCCATTATAGCAGTGGCCATATCTAACTATGGCAATGGTGGGTGTAGTGGGTGTGAAGGCCCTCAGGGTATTATCAACTACAGGTTTACAAACACACAGACACTGTTATTCTCAGTAATGCACACAAACACATTTGTCAGTACTGGAATCCACAGGTGCAGGTGTTCTTAGGTATGTACCAGGATATTGTCCATGGAGAGATGAGTAGGCGATGTGGGTACAGTGGTATCATGCCACCTGCCATTTGTCAGCAGGCCATGTATCAACTGATGACACGTGAGTGATCCTCAGGGTGAGAGTTAAATGCAACATCCAATCATCTAGTTGCCTCTTGCAGTGGGCCAGTGAGGTGCTCCAATTGACATGTATGCAATATGTATTACATAACATAGTCAGTGTCTGTCTTGGAGAACTGTACCCAAGCATGTTCTGTTTACTGTGGTAGTGTAGTTGAGGTACCCATGGCATGCGATGCATGCAGGGTGAGGATTCCTATCTGTGGCATTCATAACACAGCTGGGCAGATATGTCAGTGTCAGGCAAGCATAGATTGCATGTAAGCAGCCAAGATGGATACCTGACATCTGCACATCTGTACAGAGGACAGACAGACATCAGCTAGCCAACTGGTTATGCATTAGGATGAATATTTTGATAGACAGATGCCTGAGACTGATAGGTATGCGATTACTACATGACAGCAGCTCTCAATGACATGTCCTATACACACAGTAGTCTACAATTAATATCCACATGTCAGATCAATATCCAGTAGCAAATACTTAATGACACACAGCTCATACTCCAAGAACACGATAGTCAGGACTCAGAGTCCATCTTTGCATGCAGGGGTGTTTGGTTCCAATACTACAATCTGCAATCTACTCTTACTTGGGAAAGCACTGCTAACAGTAGTAATGTAATGATACACTACATGCCAGTGTGACTGCATATAACCTGGGATACTACCCATGTATGAAACACATTCAAATGGAAAAGAGTGTTGCACAAGCCATATATACTCAGGTGTCCCAGACAATAGACTCACACCCCTTGCTACTGTAATGACAACACATAGACGCATGTTATGTACATGGAATTAAATACACTTATTAAAGATGTCATTACCCTGCTATTTTATCAGACTGGAATGTGATCACTGGTTATCAGGACTGAGCCATGATTAGCAAGTTTCAGCATTGCTGCAATATAAATGCTAAGCAGATTTGTGCACTGGTAAGCAAAGGTGAAACGGTTTAAGCGCCTATATGTTTCACTCGACATTAGCACCGCTTACCATCACACAAACCTGCTTGAATGTATAATTATATGTATATGTATACTGTATATTGTGTTATATATATGGTCATATATAGATCTGTGTATATATATATATATATATATATATATATATATATATATATATATACACACACACATATATATATATGTATGTATATAATATATGTATATATATATATATATATATATATATATATATATATATATATATATATGTGTGTGTGTGTGTGTGTGTGTGTGTGTGTGTGTGTTTATGTATATATCTATATATATATATATATATATATATATATAAATATATATATATATACATATATATATATATATATATTTATATATATATATATATGTATATATATATATTTATATATATATATATATATATATATACACATATGTATAACACACACACACACACACACACACACACACACATATATAATATATGCACGCATATATGTATAACACATGTTCATAACATGTAATGGAGTCATACCTCAGCACCTATAGTCACAACTTCTTAGTGCAAGGGGATGTCATGTAAGTATTACAGGTATAAATGTAGAATGTTGCTACTGTAACAGGGGTTGTCTTAACAGAAATGTTGTGTGGGAAGTCACATCTGATATTGACATGTACGCCATCAGTTACTGACAGACATCATAAGATCATCATAGTGAAGTACCACACAAATCACAGTAATGATCTTGTGGAATACAGCAGAGATATGACCAATAAATGTGGACAGTCTGACACACTCTGGTCAGTCCAGAGGTATACAAATAACCCCTTAGTGCAAGATGTGTGGACCAAGCCTGTCAAAGTGGATGTTTACAGACATGTAAATGGGGATATCATGAAAATACTGGAACAGATAAGCTCACACAGTTTATGCATTTACACATTCCTGTCTGTCCTGACACATAATAGCCAGAGGAGCAGAGGTCACAAGCCCACATACTACCCACTAGTTAGTGACATACATCTGTACAGCATCCCACTGCTTTGTCAGAAATACACAACAGTTACTGTGGCCCGGCAACAGTACATCTGACAAATATCTGGACATAACATCACACTGGGTAAATACACTGAGACGCTAGGCATGTCACAAAGCACTGTGCAAACTACAGGCAGACAGCCACAACACTGGTCTGCTTTTCTTATGGGGAATACACATGTACTTGCAAATATAACAGGCTCTACAGGCATGTAACACCATGGAGTAACAGACACCTGCATGAAAGTGCATACCCACAACCAATCTGAACACAGCCACAGTCACATATGGTAAGCGTACTTAATATTACAGTATATGGACTGTGTGAACAACACCATCCTCATATGTGCCACTCACACACTAACCCTACATATACTGGGCCAATACACAGTGTAGTCTGATGCCTGACTGTGGTATGGGACATGTGTCAGTCTGGCCCTACAAACATGTTCACTGATGGGGTACCATAAACTGGAGCAGCATGCAACATCAGATAGAACAGGACCAAGGACAATGACATCTATCACAGTCTGTATACAGGCCAAGTAACATATTCACAATACACACTCTGTCAGCAGTCAGCATAAGTACACAGACCTCACTACTGTACACACTACAACGGAATGTCCAGGTTTTGTCCTCAAATATAAGGCCTACTACACATATCATGTCTAGAAGTCTGATATCTCACTGGCTTGTTATCAGGTATGATGTCAGTAAATAATGATGTACTGAACATATGCACCTCTTACTGCATGACATATGTACAAAGGTTGACAGAGTTGTGGCTGGAGGCACAAACACAGGGCCAGTATTGACATGTTTCTGTGATAAACCCATATATTTACTGGTGTAACAGCGTTTGTTGTGACATATGTCTTCTGAGCGATATGAAGTCAGTAACTCAAATGGATGTCACCATGTACTGATTGCAATCCTCAGAGTATGCTATTGCATTTCTAAATATAGGAAACATGTGAGTAACACAACACATTTAAGACTCCAAACACTGGCCAGTCTGCAGATAGCCGTACATGTGAGAGTTTTCTCAACCACGTAACACTGTCATGACAGATATTAAATCATGTGGAACAGCCATATCCACACAAACCCTGTTAAACCAACATTACTTAAAATGTAGAAGAGCAATACTTACATCCTGTCCCCATGTCTGGAACATCCCCCTCCTGTTTGTTAGCCTGTCTCCACAGTGTTTGTTGTAAGAGGTATTTCCAACTACCCTCTGTGATGCTGTTTCTCAAACACCAACATGAAGTCCTGCTCTCAGTGAAGGAAAAGGGCCAACACCCACATGAAGTGCTTAGTTATAGGAGTGTGTTTCCATGCAATTGGCTATAGGAATGATACCACAGCTGTTCCACATGTAATTAGCTAGTGGGGGACTGCAATTCGTGCAAAGGCCATCAGCTGATCATGAGCATCACTTACAAAAGTCAAGCTGCTGCCTAAGCAAAGCAGGTGTACTTTTCCACATCCACCAGAGAGGGAGTGAGAGAGACAGACAGAGACAAAGTAAGTAAGAAAGGAAGGGAGTAGAAGAGTAAGAGCCAAGCATGTTTGTGTATTATCCATGCGTGGAGTGTGGTATCTGGGCATTATGATGGTTGCCTATATTGTATACTAATCCATACTGTGACATGGTAATTGTACATGGCTGTACACATTTATGGCCGAGGATTGTCTGCAGCAATTTCTACAATGTTTGGAAAATGTTGGCCTCGTAATGTTGACAATAGGACGGGTCTGTATTAGAAAACCAAAAAGACTTTAGCGCGAACGCTCACATGAGCGAAAATGCAGGGAAACGAAACTGTGATTGTGGGGTCATATTACAGTGAGGAGTAGGTTATTTGCCCTTTCCTCACTGTAGTGCAACCTCAGAATAGGAATATATAGTTAGCGGGGGTGCAGCCCCCCACAATAGCAAGTTCAATTACCGGCATTTTCGCTCATGTGAGTGTTTGCAGTAAAGTCTTTTTGGTTTTCTAATATAGACCCCAATAGGACATGTATCTCCCCAATATAATGATGTGGCAAAACCCATACTACAATGGGCTCTGTCATTACACAATCACCCCAACACTTACACACACACACAAACACACACTTACCCATACTGGGTTTCAAACCCCTACCTAACTATGCATTGCTATTACATTGTTATGCAGTTATTGCACGTGCCACGGAGCTTACATTTTTTTTATTTTATTTATTTATTTATTTTACATTTGTTAACTGGGTTAGTCTGGCTGAGCTTTTGACTCATTTTCAACAGAGACCCAGGGAGAAAAGCTCCTCAGGACTAGAAAACAATTTATTAAATTTTAGTAACATAGTAGCAACAATCAGCTATAGGATCTTACAAGCAGAGACCTGGAGAGAGAAAAAGCTCTTCAGACAATTCAATTATACAGAGTATTAACAATTGGCAGACAAGTCTGTGAGTTGTTACAAACAAGGTTTTAAACAATTTGCAGAAGAAAATGTGACTAGTTACAATATTATTTAAGCTGCTTAGAGCAAAATGAGTTAATAGTTAGGCAGATGATTATTTAAAGTGGGTAGGATCTAGTTGTACAGGAGTTTGGAAACAAGAAAGGAAAGTAAGAATGGCTAGTAGGAGATGTAGGGGAGGTAGAGTATAGGAGACAGACTAGACAGGTAGGTTGTTTTGAGACTGTAAGAATTAAGAGTGGTTGGAGATAGAGGAAGGGAAGAGGTAGAAGAGGCACGGGAATATTCTTAGAGATACATTAAGAGTGAGGTGGTGAAATGGGTGAAAGGATGGTGGTTTCAGGGTGGTTGGCTACAGTGGCAAGGCCACTTTGTTTTTAGGTATTTCCTTGTGGCTAATTTGAAACTTTTGCTATGCTGGAGGGATTTTATTTCCAAGGGCAGTTGGTTCCAGGATGTAGCTGGGTTATATTTATAGAGAAGGCAGCCTATTTTGGTTTTGGGTTTGTAGATGCCTAATAATTCTTGATTTGAGCTGCATAGCGTCCTAGCAGAGGAATATTTGGATATGATATTGGAGAGGCTGGAGCAGAAGGAGGGCAGATAGAGGATAGAGTGGATGATTTGTAGTTGGTATAGTTGGAGCAGCTGAGGGAATTCTAGCCAGTCTAGTTGCTGTAGTGCTAAGCAGTGGTGTGACTTGTAGGTTTGGTTAGCTGCAAATCTGGCAATCTTATTATAGGTAGTTTCAAGCTTGGAAATAAGTGTAGAATTTAGGTTTGTGAATATGTGGCAGCTGTACAGGAGTGTTGGGAGTAATAAAGCCTGGGAGAGAGTTATTAGGGCAGTGTTAGTTAAGTATTTCTTGCTACGGAAAAGGTGTCCAAGTTTCTGATGAGTTTTTCTTCTTACCAAGTTGGTAATATGGAGATCAAACTTAAGCTGATCATCTATTGTAACACCTAGCAATTTAGTACTAGATTCAGCTGAGATGATAGTGTTGTTGCAGGATAAGATGGTAAATGTACTTTTGTGTATGGTGAGGTTTTTAAGGAGGAAGAGTGGGACCATAGTTTTTTTTTAGATTAAGTATTATTTTGTTATCACTAAGCCAAGTCTCAATGGTGTGCAAGGATGCCAGGGTAGTTGAGTGGAGGTCAGTTGGGTTGTCAGCAATAGTTATAACAGTTGAGTCATCAGCATATTGCACAAGAGATGACTGGGGACAAGAGGAGTAGAGCAAGTTGGTGAACATATTAAAGAGTAGTGGTCCAAGTATGGACCCTTGGGTGACTCCCATTTGTACAGTGAGAGGGGAAGATAGTGCAGAGAGCCATTTAACTGATTGCTGGCAGGTAGAGAGATAGCTGGAGAACCAGGATACAGTAGGGGGAGAGAAATGTAAGTTAGTGTGTTTATCTAGGAGTGGGTGAGAGACAGTGTCAAAGGCTTTAGAAATGCCAAGGAATAGGCATGAGACAAGTTTATTGTTATCAGGAGCTAGGGAGACTATATCGATGAATGATATGAGTGTAGTAGTTGTACTATGCTTGGGATGGAAACCACGCTGTGTGGGTATGAGAAGGTTTTCCTGGTGAAGGTAATGCATTACCTTCTTGTGAATGCATTTCTCTAGGATTTTTGAGAGTGGAGAGAGTATGGCAATCGGTCTGAAGTTGGATATGTCTGAGGAGTTGCCCCCTTTGTGAATGGGTAGAGTAAAGAAATTCTTCCATGCAGTGGGGAATGTTTACATGTTAGAGAGCTGTCCAAGGTTTCTTTGAAGATGAGTGACATCAGCAACAGTGATAATGGAGGCATAAAGGAGGTGTAGTACTTGTGACTGTCCATAAAAGCAGGTGCCAAAAAAATATATTATCTGAATATCCTTGTGTTTTGACTGTGCTTCTCAAACATTTTGGAAATATAAAGTACATTTTAGTGCATTTATTAAAATTGTATTTGCCTTAATATTGGTACAACTGAAGTGCTCTAGGTTGAACTGCATCTGAATTGTTTTAGTGTTTTAGCTGCTTTTCTGTATATATAGACTTCTCTGTATATGTAGACTAGCTACTTATTCTACTGTATTACTGCCTCTATAATCGTTTTTCAGTTGTGTACTTGCTTGCTTCATTTAAAATGTTTTAAATTGCTAATTTTGTAGAGCTCTAATTGTATTTACTGTTTAGGGCTACACATTCAAGTGCGTTAGCCTTTTCTGTGTTTATTTAGTGTATTACTGCATTGTTTAGCCTGTTTTAATGCAAAAAAACTACTATCCTGTTTGCTCATTTCCTGCCTTTCCTAGCTAGTATAGTCCAGATCCCAGGCTTTGCTCATTTCAGGACTTTATTTTCTGTGTTCAGAGCTATCCAGACCTTTCTGTGGTAGAGGGAAGTCCTACTGCTTACCAGTAGGAGTGGTGAGCATTGTACTGCCTGTCTAACACTAGAGGAGTGGTTTCCAGCTCTGAAATTGTAATTTTAACCATTTTGAGCTGATTTCTATCTCTTTCAACTTTCTGGCATAAAAACGTGCATTTGCACATTTTTCACATCGTGCACTGCGGGGCTACGGTTAAACTATTCCAGGTGCCAGAAAGTCTGCTCTTCAAATTTTCCCCTTAGAACTAGCTGGTTTCTCAGTAGAACAATACAATCTGAACCCCTGTGACTAGCACTTGCTCTAATACCTGCTGGAAAGCACTAGGAAGCCTTAAACTGATACAAGGACTCAACTCTCCTTGTTAATAAGGAGAAATGAATCGTAGGCACTAAACAGCCTATAATTGCAAAGTACCTTGCAAAGGTAAGGGAAAACAGCTCTTGTACTTTACAAAAAAGCACCTAAACAGGCATGTCCAAGGGTCAGCTTCCAGTGTTTTCTCCTGTCCACCTGGTGAATCTGGGCATACTGGGGCAATGCAGTAACTTATGTGCCTTATGTACACAGACAACCCTCTCCTCCTACCATCCAACACTGCAACCTGTGAGAGATGCATTTACATAGCCAAACTGGAAGCAAAGCTCTCTCCAGCCAAGATTGTGCTAGACAGTCAAGATGACAAGGTTAACACCTGCACTACACTTCAAGCAACACATAGCCCTTCAAAACCCACACCATCAACACCCACACATAGCAACACTAAACCCACATATGCGGAGGAACTTAACATTAACCTGCCCAAGCAACAAGGACCTTCGAAGCTGAAACACAAACACCATTCACAACCAAAGTAACACATAGCTCACATCACCAGTGTGCCACCCAAAAACAGCCCCTAAGGCAAGACGACGTACCCAACACTTTAGTCATAGGTGACTCTATAGTCAGGCAAAAATTACAGTCAGCTGCCTGTCGGGTGACAGAATCCACCACATAACGCATGCACTCAAGTCACTCCACAACAAGTACAAATACAACTCTGTCATTGTCCATGTTGGAGTGAATGACTTGAGATGTACCTCCCTGGACTACATGAAAAGAGACATGGAAGAGCTCTCGGATCATGTGGCACAGGCAGGTATGACCCTAGCTCTGAGTAGCATCCTGCCTTCGCCCAGAATGATACCACAGTATAAGGACAAAATGATTGACTTCAACAATTGGCTAAGCTTCTGGTGTCATTCAAAGGGGATCCACTATCTGTCTGCCTGGGATGACATAATCGACAAACCACGATGCTTTGCCAGAGATTGTCTGCACCTGTCACCCCTGGGATTCAGGTTACTGGCTAAAGCTCTTGCCACCCCTACAGTGCCTTTTTTAGGCAAGGTTTAAAGGACAAAACCACCACTGTAACAGATACTAGCATGCAAAATCTGAAGGTAATGCTACAAATTCTAGAAGTCTAAACCTCAAAATGCACTCTCTCGAGGCACTCCTATAAATGGAGAACACCGATATCTGTGCAGTAACTGAGACCTGGTTCAAGGCTCCAGAGGGCATCCCTGCAATACCAAGCTACAACTCTTACCACACTTTTCGGCCACCAAACCAAGACTGAAACACTAATGGTGGAGGAGTGTCCATATTCACCAAGGATATTTACACCTCCAGGCTAGTTGCCCAACACAATGCATCTGAAATTCTCCAAGTACAACTAACACTAGGTAAGACTGCAATCCAAACTGTAGCTTGCTACAGATCCCCCACCATGCCCCAAGTTTCTCACTACACCTTTCTAAACATACTGGAAAATATTAAGGTACAACCAAACACCCTAATACTGGGTGATTTCAACTACCCTGCCATTAACTGGGAAAACTACTTGGGTACCAACAACTTTTCCAAACGGTTCTTGGAATTCATAAATTCCAATGCCCTGGATCAACTAATCCATTGTCCCACCAGGGGCTCCAATATCCTAGACCCAGTCATTACCAACATGGGAGATAGATGCTCCACACCAGTAGTCACCTCCTCATTGGTCAGGTCTGACCATAAGCAAATCACCCTTGACATCCACATCCCACCCCCACCCCCAGTAAGGAAACCTCCGTAAAAAACTTCTCCAAAGCTAACTTCATGCTACTCAAGTCTGAAGTGACAAACGTCATGACACCCATGCAGACAGGAGCTGAAAATTTGACTGCTGAATCCTACACTGAGGCACTGTACGAGCACATCCACTCATGCATGAATCGTGCCATCCTAAACAGAATCAAAGACGCTCTCCTCCAAAAAACGGAATGCAATCTGGTGGTCCTCTGCCATAAACAAACTATACAACAGAAGAAAGAAACTGTTGCAGAAAAGAGGAAAATCCCAGGATGCAAAAAACTCCCTTACCAGCCTCAGTAAGAAGCTGAGATCCCTCATAAAATCCTCAAAAGCTAGTTACGAAAATAAAATTGCCAAAGATTCCAAAGACAACCACAAGGCATTCTATAGTTATGTCAAGAATCTAAATGGAAATGCTCAGATCTGCTCTGAGCTACAACAGAATGACATTAAATATACTGATCTCAAGAATATTGCCAATATCCTGGCAGATCAATTTAGTGCCAACTTCACCCCCCCTCTCACCCCCTAAAAGACCCATATCACTACCAAAAGATTGCCAAATTCTGGTAGTCACAGCCACAAAGGTAGAAACTGCACTCTCCAAAGCTAAGAATACAGCATCCATGGGACCAGATGATGTCCCGGGCTATGTAGCATCCATGGGACCAGATGACATCCCGGGCTGTGTACATGAACTACAAAATGAACTGGCACCTCACCTAAGTGTCATGTTTAATCATAGCCTCACCTCAGGCTTTGTGACCACTGAGTGGTGCACAGCTACAGTTATCCTACTCCACAAGGGAGGATCCACCTTGGATCCCGGGAACTACCGTCCCATCAGTCTGACGAGCCTGACCTGCAAGGGCATGGAATGCATTATTATGGAACTTATAAACAAAGACATTGGCAACCTTCAAACACTGGACCCCACCCAGTTTGGGTTTGTGAAAAGCCGATCATGTCTCCTGAACCTGATTGACTTCTTCAAATCAGTCCCCAGAGCTGTGGAGAAGGGTAAGGTGGTCCAAACAGCCTATCCGGACCTTGCCAAGGCCTTTGTCACCATCCCCCACTCTGAAATCATAGATAAACATACTAAGCTGGGCATAAATCCCTACATCACTCGATGGGTTGCCAACTGGCTTACTGACAGAACCCAGACTGTAAAAGTAGCCGACTCCAAATTCAGCTCCAGACAAGTGACAAGTGGAGTACCTCAGGGTTCAGTCCTAGGACCTCTCTTGTTTGGCATCTACTTCTCTGAAGTACAGGCCAACAGTAAGGGACTCTGGCTAACAAAGTTGACTGCAAACTGGGAGCCATTACTGAATCCCCAAATGATGTGGATATTCTACAAAATGACCTTACAGAAACAGATGCTTGGTGCCAGAGCCATTGGCTCAAGCTTAATGCCAAGAAATGTATAGTTATCCCCTTTAGGAAAAAACATGTACCCATGAATTACCACATAGGTGGCAGTACACTAAACACCAAAAGTGTAATGAGAGACTTAGGGACACAGATGGACAGAGGTCTCACCTTCGATAACCACATCATCACAACAGTCAGGAAATCCTTCTATGTGGCACACGTCATCACTAAGGGCTTTTCATCCAGAAAAAAAGGAGGTCATTGTCCCACTGTACTCATCCCTCATTAGACCCATTATAGAGTACAATGCCCCATTTGGCATGTACCTCACAAGACATCTGCAACAGCTGGAAAGGCCGCAGAAATACCTCACTAAAAGAATCACAGGCCTAAAGCAGATGCCCTATGCTGACCATCTAAAAACACCTCCAGCTATACTCTGTGGCATGTCGTCTATTCAGAGGAGATCTCTGCTTAACATACAAGGCCATGTCAAACTCTGAGCTGTTGGACATGCTCCACTTAAAGAAATCCCAATCCGTCAGAGCCACATGCTCCAGAGATCTAAACCTTGTCATCACAATGAACAAAATATGCTGGAGGGATAGGTTCCTGACCCAGAGATTCCCCATACTCTGGAATAGACTGTCCATACATGTTAAGCAGAGCACCTCCTTGGCCCTCTTCAAAAGGAACCTTGACGATTGGATGGGAGATAGGAAATTCACCCTGGGGATCATAACAGTCGCCCTGCTAGACAGGGGTCCACAGAAGTAAATATTGTGGGAAGAAATATCCAGGGAATTGTTATGGCTAGGCTTGTATAGGCCCTAGGGCCGATAGCCTAGTACCAACCTATAAACCTATGCACCTCAGGGAATCACACACATTATCACAGTTGGCAGATTCAGGATTAGAACTCCTACCTAACTAGGTTGTTACACTACAGTATTATGCAGTTATCACATGGTCCACAGAGCTTATCAGGCTGATATATGACCAAAGGGTTATTTCAAGGAGACTGACATCAGCAGGCATGCTACAGTAGGGCAATGGGAAGTGTGATTGTGAATGGCTTCAAAGTCATTAATCTCCATACACACACACACACACACAAACACACACACACACACACACACATACACACACACACACACACACACACACACACACACACACACACACACACACACACACACACACACACACACACACACACACACACACACACACACGCCAGTACTGACATGCATGGGTTCATTGCTTCACAGGTGTGTAGTAGTTGACTGTGCCAGAAGGCTGTACAAGGCTAGGCAAGGTGAATAGCTTGGCATCTGACCACATGACAGTGGTCTCCAGTGTGGGTCAGGGGTGTAGTCCCTGGATTGGCCCATACAGGTGGGTACTGTATTCACCATCTGGTCATCTGGGTGACTATTGTGGGTGGCCAGTGCTGTGCAGTGCTTGCCATGTATGTGATCTATATTTCATAACCTGGACAGTGTCTGGGTTGTGCACATGTCCCACATGCATGTTCTGTGATGTGTGGAAGTGTACTTGGGGTCTCTGGGGCATGTTGTCTGGACAGATTGTTATTATCTGATGTGACATTCATGACCTCATGTGGTGGGACCTAGCTATGGAACTGAGGTCATGCCTGCACCTATATTTACAGCATGATACAGGTATTCAGTGGAGTTAGTGGCATCTGAACATACGGGGCATGTGTATAAGGCATGGTATTCTCTTTGTGGGTTATATTTGCAGACTCTACAGTTGTTGCAGGTGTCCAGTGGGGAACATAGCAAAGGACCACTGTAAGCATTTATTTCCCTATTGTAGGGATGGAACAGGGTGCCATGTCCTTTTGCTTGCTGGACAACACACACTTAGTCAGGAGATATTGCACATCACAGTACCTTCTAATGCTAGTGGCAGTGTTGTGGTTAACAGGCATGTAGTCCACTGCAATCACACCATGGTTACTATCTGTGGGCAATATGCATGGAGCTACCAATATAGTGGTTGTTGCCTAGCCAAGTGTGTTTGTCTATGAGACATGGGTGGAGAGTGTTCTCTGAGTAATACAAGGGTTGCCTATATTGTTCACCAATCCATAATGTCACATGTAGAGCTATGACTTGTATACACCAGCCTCTCTGCTGTTTGACATCTGTTGTCCTTGTAAGGTGGACATTGTGACATATAGTAGGTCCTCAATATAATAATTTAGCAAAACCCACCCCACAATGCATCCTGTCATTACACAATCACAGCAACTTCCACATAAGATACTGAAGACAGACACACACACATACACACTTGCCAGTACTGAGATTCAGCCTCCTACCTAGCTATGTACTGCTACTACCCTGTACCACATTTATCACATGTGCCACAGAGCTTATTGGATGGATGGAATCCCAAAGTACTTCTAAGTTGAGGAACATTATCAGCCCTTGTAAAAACTGGCATTGGGTGATGTAGTGGGTGAGAGATCCCAAAAATAGTTTTACCCTAATCACACATTTACATTTACCAGGAGTCAGGTTCAAACCTCTATCAAGCAACCTTTCCGGACCATTATGTTACACATTTACCACATGCACCACTGACCTGACATGGTTTAGATTTCACAACAGATACTTGTAAGGTGGATGATATCTGCAGAACTGCTAATGTCAGGATCACAGATGTGTACTGGCTGTAACTGGGGACTTAATATTTGACGTACATACACAAACACTTGCCACAAATGATAGTCAAACTCATAGCTGTGCAGCTACTGCTACTGCTACAGCTACTGCTACTACATTGTTCCACATTTATGGCATGCACCACGGAGCTTATAGGGCTAGCCCTTCTCCAAAGGTGCATTTCAAGGTAGATGACATCAGCAGGCTTGCTAAAGTAGGGCAATGGGAGGTGTAGTGACTGTGAATGGCCTCAAAAGCATTACTCTGTTCACACACACACACACACACACACACACACACACACACACACACACACACACACACACACACACACACACACACACACACACACACACACACACACACACACACACACACAGAGTTTCACAGTTGCCATGTCTGGGATTTAATTCCTACCTAACTAGTACATAACACTCCATGAAGAGCTAAACCCAAACATAAAACTACTGTTCAATCTCAGCCTTACTACAGGATATGTACCCAAAGAGTGGCCGTACAGCAATGGTGGTCCCTCTCCACAAAGGTGGTGCCTCAACGGATCCTGGAAACTATCGCCCCATAAGCCTAACTAGCTTGGTCTGCAAAGCTATGGAAAGGATCATCATGGACCTTATAAATAAAGATATTGGGGATCTACAGACACTGGATCCTACCCAGTTTGGCTTTGTTAAGGGCAGATCCTGCCTCTTAAACCTGGTCAATTTCTTTGAAACAGTCACCAAGGCCATTGACAAGGGAAGGTGGTCCACACAGCCTACCTGGACCTCGCAAAAGCCTTCGATACAATACCCCATTCGGGCATTATAGATAAGCTCACTAGCTTAAATATAAACCCCTATGTCACTATATGGGTTGCAAACTGGCTCAAGGACAGAACCCACATGGTTAGAATTGCTGGAGCCATGTCAGACTCCAAACCAGTTACAAGTGGTGTCCCACAAGGCTCAGTCCTGGGACCTCTCTTGTTCGATATATATTTATCAGAGGTACAGGCCAACATGGAAGGACTGTGGCTGACCAAGTTCACAGATGACTGCAAACTGGGTGCCATAATCGACTCTCCAGCCGACACAAGCATCCTCCAAAAGGGCCTCATAGAAACAGACAACTGGTGCCAGAGCCATGGCCTCAAGCTAAATGCCAAAAAGTGTATAGTTATCCCCTTTGGCAAAAACAAAGTGCCCACAAATTACCACATAAGTGGTAATCCATTAAATCTGGAAGAAGTAATTAGGGACCTGGGGACCCAAGTTGATAGCAATCTCTCATTTGACAACCACGTGGCCAAAGTGGTTAGAAAAACATTTTATATAGCCCACCTAATCATGAAGGGATTCACATCTAGATCAGGGGGGTCATCGTGTCTCTTTACTCTTTACTCATCCCTCATCAGGCCCATAATTGAGTACAATGCCCCTTTTGGGATGTACCTTACCAGACACCTGCAGCAACTGGAAAGACCCCAAAAGTACCTCACCAAGAGGATCAAAGGGCTCAAACAGATGCCATATGCTGCCCGGTTAAAGAAACTCCAGCTCTACTCAGTGGCATACTGCCTGCTCTGAGGCGATCTGTGCCTGACGTATAAAGCCATGTCCAACCCGGAATTAATGGACATGCTGCACCTCAGAAAATCCAAATCCCATTGAGCTACGTGCTTGAGAGACTTGAACCTCAGCACTGAAATAAATAGGACATGCTGGAGGTACAGATTCATAACCCAGGGGCTCCCTTCACTCTGGAATAAAATCCCAGTCCAGGTTATGCAGAGTCCCTCATTGACTCTCTTCAAGAGGAATCTTGATGAGTGGATGGGGGAATCATAGGTTTACCCCAGGTATCACTTCTGTGTCACTGTTAGACAGAGGCACAGTATACTAACCTCAAAAAGGGGCATAGCAAAATTAATTTAAAATGGGTGGCGAAAGCCAAACACACTCTGGCCAGGCTTATAAATGCCCTAGGGCAGATAGCCTAGTATGAACCTATGAACCTATGAACCTATGAACTATAGCATTACACAGCTATTTCATGTGCCACGGAGCTTACAGGGCTGAATCTTGTCCGAGGAGGTATTTCATGTTGACTGACTTCAGCAGGCTTGCTGAAGTAAGGCAATCAGAGGTGTAGTGACTGTGAATGGCCTCAAAAGCATTACTCTCTCTACACACACACACACACACACACACACACACACACACACACACACACACACACACACACACACACACACACACACACTCACATATAGACTTTCACAGTTGCCATGTCCCAGGCTGCAAGCCACTAGATTCCCCTAGGTGACAGGGTAGGTGTGCAAGATGTTAATGGCAATAGTTTCTGTCCTTATTAATCCATTGGTGTGGATGCTGGCAGGGTGCTGCTTACAGCTAGGGACACACCTGCATGGGACACCTCTTCAGCATGCTGCATTCTGTGGGCATTCCCATACAGAAGTGGGGGTCATACTGTACTCATTCTCAACAGCAGGGATATGACCTGTAATGAACCTGTGGCTAATGGTGGGGTGAGCTGAGTGCATGTGTGCTATGGAAGCTTCTTGCAGCTGACTCACAGATATATGTGGGGCATTCCCCTTATGCTGGCTTGTGCGGGGATATCAGGAGTTTCTCAGTACTTCACAACTGTGCCTTTTGTGGTCTGTCAGTGTTTGGCCACACTACATCAGTATTCCATACTACACAGACAACTAATGTGCTGCTAACTTGTATGTACAATTCCAAAGGTGTGTCCATTTGACAGTTACATTTCATATACTCTGTCTAGGGTACTTCCCCCTGTGTTCTGTGTGTATGTCTAGGCCCACATTCATGCCATGTCCATCTTTCAGATGGTGATAGATATTACGTCCGAACAATTAGGATGGAAAACTGCTGGATTGGGTCTTGCTGGGATGCATTGTGTTTGGCACTGCAGTTGTCAGAACTTGGCCCTGTCATCAACAGTACTGGCCATAGGCCACCAGGACACAACCCTCCATGCCTACATGCTGGCCACTTCCACACAATATACAACACACAGCAACGTAACACACAGAGCCCTGAATATTGTACATGTGCAACAATACATCCTGCTAATTTGGCCAGTTCAGGTAATCTGTGCTCTACTGTTATTATACCCACATGTACATGTTAATACATTTCTATGTAGGATTGTGGAGGGGGGGGCACACCTGACAACTATAAACATTTGCTATGACTGTATTGGTATTTCAGGTACTCTGTTGGCTTCCATTTCATTTTGTAGTCTGACCTATCATGCAGACTAGAGGCATATCAGTAGAGTACAGATCTTAGGTTTTATTGACCTACATTTCAATTTCAGACTTCTTGCCCTTCAGAATTAACATACAACTGCCTTACCTGTTGTAGTCTGTCTGTGTAGGTCTAGACGGGGGCTGTTCTACATTGCCATCAATCGGAGGCCTTAGCACAGACTTTCTTTGAGGTCATCTACACCTGTCCTGCTGCCTGAGACTGTTGTTGGGTATGTGAGCCTCACTGGCATGCATGTGTGTGCCCTATGGATACACATTTGGCCCACCACATGTCCTACAGTGGGATTTGTCACCTTGTCTAGTACTGCCTACTATGTTGACACCAGTATTTGTTATGGATTTCATGCTGCCCATATAGGTGTCTACTATCTGCTGCCATCCCATACAGCCACCCAATTCCCTTACATGCTCACATCCGTACCATAGATACAAGTAGCAGAACATACTACTCCAATCAGCAATTGATAGGGAGAGTGACTTAGCTTGTGGCTGTGCTAGTACTGAGGATGGTGCTGGAGGGCTGAGTATGTTGGATGCAGATAGTACACTCTATATACATGGTTAAGCACAGGTAGTATCATATTTGGCATCCCTTTTACTGTATGTGCGAGTCAGCGAGAGGTGTCATTCTCTGGGTTCCTACCGTGTCAGTGTATGTGATATGAGTTGCTTCTTTGCCAAAGCCTGGGCATACTGGGCACACCTCCTTCTGCCTACAGGGGCAGGCACATGTTGTTCCTCCTCTGAGTCTGTCTGTACATTGCTGGCCTTAGCAATAGTGGGGGGCTGTGTGGCCCTACCCCGTGCTGTTCCTGCTGCAGCTGTTTCCACAGGATCATATTGTGTAGCATGGCACATAGAATGAAAATTTGGGTACATATAGCTGGAGAGTACTGCAAGGCTCCACCGGATATGTTCAGGCACTGGAACCATGACTTGAGCATCCCAAACACATGCTCTATTATGATTCTGATTTGTGTGTGTGCCTCATTATGGAGTTCTTGTTCAGGTGTGTGTGCATTTCTGATGGGTGTCATTAGATATGGCTCCCGTGCGTAACCGCATTCCCCAGTAGGTGGCCATATGGGATGTCCCCACTGGCAAATCTCTGGTACAGCTATGTAATATGCCAGATGTGGGAGTCATGATAGCTTCCAGGGTTGCCAGCACACACATTCATTATAATACTCTAGGCATCACACATAACCTGGCAGTTGATGGAGGAGAAGCCCTTGTGGTTTATGTAGACCCTACCCCACTCACTCAATGGTGCTTTGATGTGTATGTGCATGCAGTCTATAGCACCCACTACCTCAGGGTATTCTGCTATTTGGTATAAGAGAAGCATATTGCTGGTTAACACCTCAAGGGTGTTGTGGAAATATATGTGCTCACCGGCATGTGCTAACATGGCATCCAGGAACTGGTGGAGTACCCTGGATGCTGATGCCTGTGAGATCCCCATGATATCCCCAGTTGGCCTTTGGAAGGTACCTGTGGCTAGTATTCTTAAGCCTACACATGCCTTGGTATCCATTGGGATGGGTTCCCCTCTGTTGGTTCTGTGTGTGAGGCGTGGCCGGCACAGCTCAACAATTTGCTGTAGGAGGTCCCTGTCCACCCTATAGCACTCCACTATCTCCACCTCATGCAGCACCTGGTAGGTTACCCTGGGTCTGTACACTCTGCTCCTTCTCCTCATTGTGGGTTGGTTGTAAGCATTCTCATCCTCACAACCCTCAGCCTTTTCCACATATTGATTTATGAGAGCGACAGCAGCCCCTATAATTTTGTTGGTTTTGTTAGGCAAAATTTCCCTGTTTGTGTTCATTGGTGGTGTAGAGTTTGTGGGAAAAACCAGAGTGAAAGATGTTTGCATAGTTTATATTAGTGTGATGTGCTGGGCTGGGGCTGCTGTCTGTGTAATTGGCTGATTCTGATGCATTTCACCTGCCAGCTATGCTAGTTCTCCTTGATTACCTTCCTACTGCTGTTTTCCCTTCCAATTGCCATCCTGTTTAAGTCCCGAGGCATGCCGTGCAGAGCCAGTGCTCAGATGTGAACGGTGCTGCTATTTCCTGTTTTTTTTTTTTTTGTTTGTTTAAAACCCAGTGTGTGGCGCTCACACCAGTTTAGGCAATGTAAATACTGCTAGGCAGCTTCAGACACACACCCTTCCTTAGCTGTGCTTAGCTAATGGCAAACACGGGCCACTGTGCTCCAATACACTTACAGCAGTCATGACACTCCTCCTCATGAGGTCATCTAGCTCTTAGGCTTAGACCATGGTGTTATTGCGCCTAGATGGTTGGGTGCAAGCTAGCACTGAGGGGAAATCTGTGATTCATTATCATTCCCCTCATTTGCATAGAACTGACTGCTAATGCATGGTTACAAAACCAACACTCAGCCTTCCCCCTTAGCAACCACTATTCCATGGTCTTGTTGTGTTATGCATGCCATTGACTATTATGGCAAAATGATGATTTTGTTTTAAAAGCTTATTTCCATTTCCAGCTTTTTTTCTTATTTTCGGGCCGATCCCGTTTGCGCACCGCCACCCTATGCTTAAACAGCCGAAATCAGCCAAAAAAAAGTTATTTTTTATAATTTTGAAACTAGTTTTCATGCTATGGCCATATATTTGGCTATTGGCATGCCTAGCCTTTATAATACATGCTTTTTTACGAGCTATCATGCCTCCGTTTTATAGTTTGCAGAAATGTATTCAGCTACTGGCTGAATACATTTCTGCAGTCTACACTATTCCTGCACTGACTTCTACCTGCTTCCTGGGTCACTAATTCACCTCATTTGCATGATTTTCATGAGCAAATGAGGTAATTAGCATACAGGGGCTGTGCCCGTGCAGAAATAGTGCAGGATCACTCGTGCACGTCCCGGGAGTTCATTCATTCCTGGATCGCACGTCAGCCATAGCTTGCTAAATCCTGGGGTAAGTCTTTCCATTTGCCTACTATGTGACTCTGAACAAGTCTTTTAAGCAGACAGAACTTCCTGATCTCCCTTGAAAAAATAGTAATGCTTAGTGTGCTTCTTTGGCTAATCAAACAAGATAGCAATTAGGTGAGTGAAATGGCATGCTGCTACACCCTATTTTAGTTGATAGCATAGTCAATAGCACTTACTAGTCTTATGTTAGTTATGCAGTTCATGGAAGAAATAATGCAGTGCTCATAAGTTGTCTGGTATCATTTAGTAATTAGTACTTTTTAAGTCTGGTAGACTACATTCCATAATATAACCTGGCTGTGTAGAGCACTTGTTTGGGCCCTCTTAGGAAAGGAAATAAGCAGAATCATTCATCCCTAGATTTGCAAGAGTTAGATACTTAAAAGATGGGAATTCTATTGCTATCTGAGATATGGTAAGAGCATTTCACATCTAAAAAAGAAGGTGGCTCATGGGAAAACCTCATCTCCACATGAGTTGGGAATAACTGACACAAAGAATATATGATTTTCCACATCCCTGGATCCCCACAAAATACACAGACTCACCAATGATGCTGTGATTATTTATTGAATACAGCCTTTTAACATATAATAAATTAGAATTTACAGTTTATTAAAATAGCACACTTTATCCTATATAATATTAGAATTTTTCAGGGCAGTAACCATGTAACTAAACAGCATAATAGCTCATTTATTCACAGCCCCTGATGACTGGATGGCATGACAGATGGTCTAAGTGGTCTTGCCTGTTGTTTCATCTGAGTGGCTTACCTAACATTGGGCCATGTGTGGCATTTTTAAACAGCTCACTGACATATTTTGCATCTTGCATTGACCAAGGAAGGGAATGGATGGATGAATGACTAATAGGTAAAAAGACCGCACAATGACCTCCTATCTGAATAGGGTGGATGGGAAGGGGAGTGCTAAGCTGCCATCAAATGACAGCAAAGGCCTGGTGAACTTTAAGTAAATAGGACTCCATCCAGAGCCAAGCCTTGAACACTGCCTGGAGAGGACAAAATACATTGCACTGCAAACTGCATTTGTCCACTTCCATGCTTCCAAACAAAATACACAATATCAGTATTTATCAATTTATTTTATTTATTTTACATTTGTTGACCGGGCTAGTCCAACTGGATATATGTCCATTTTCAGTAGAGGCCCGGGGAGAAAAGCTCCAACAAAAAAACACACTATCATTTATACTATGTGACATTTACAAATGCAGCTAAATTTACAGGTAATTATCCCATTCATTACATTTTGTTGCATTTCTGTAAACAGAATCATGGTACATTTCAGCTATGGTTAGCCATTCAAATATTTAGCTAATAACATTTAAATATAAGAGAATGCTCTCTTTGTAGTTCACAGAAAAAGTAGCTAGCTTTTACACTCTCTTTGTAGTTAACAGAAAAGTAACCAGTTTATACAGGTATGGTGTTTAGTACCCTTAGAAAAATTTAGGTAGTAAGTCCGGTAGTTAGTCAAGCCAGAAATCATGTAACACTGAACAGCATAATAGTTCCTTTATTCAAAGCCTCTGTTAACCAAGTAGCATGGGAGACAGCCTGACCATTCTTGTCTCTTCTTCCAGCTAAGTGGCATACCCACCACATGCCCTCAGCAAGCTGGCCACTGGCTATGTGCAACATCATAAACAACTCTCTGACATATTCAATATCTTGGCTTGGCCAAGGAAAGGAATGGGGAAATGAAAAAAGGAATGAAGGCCGCAGAGTGACCATCCACCAGGCTACATTCTAAGCAGTCTTTTCCCCTCACTTTTCTGGCTGTAAAATATCTATTTTTTTAATTATCACAGTAAACCAAGAACACCATGGACATATTCCTTCTGTATATTAATTTAACTTTTTTAATCAGTATGAATACCCATCAAGCTCAAAATTTCAAGTCTTGCAAATATAGTAAAAAACTGAGATTAAGCAAGTCCCAACCTAATACAGAAAGATGCAAATCTTCAGAAAAACAGATAGAATACCTATCAGTTAGGTTCCAATGCTCTATGACTGTCAAGTCCAATTGGGGAGCAGCCAGAGCTACTGTAAGATTTAAAAATGTGCTTGTCCTTCATAAGGCTAAGTGGTTCATAGCCGTACACCAAATTAAAAAGGAAATAACAGCTAACCAGTAATTTGGGTATTACATGCTACATAGTGGCTAAGTTTCTCAGAATGGTAATTTATGCTTAGGAATCCTACCCAAATCATTCCCACCTAAATCTACTACAAGAACCTGTACCTGACCTACTTCAACAATCACCATAAATAATGTTGGCAGCAACTAATCCCAACTCATTCCTGGAAATCTTTTCCAAATTATTACAGAAAGAAATGGATACAGTTCCAGATCTGAACACCCTTTTCAGATTTTTGCTCTGCTAGTAGCCGAATATATAAAAGAGTGCCTGAAAATTAAGATGTAGAATTGACCTGAAAGGGAAATCAAAACATGTGACAACAAAATAACAGCCTATGAAACAACTAATGAATATATGTCAAATGTGCCCTGGGTGACCACCTCCCAGTCCTCTTAATCATTTCTACAGACTGACATTGAAAAGCTAAATCTGAGACTCATCCTGTTCTAAATGAACAAGAAGAATAAATAAATGGAGGAAGGCCTTTACGTGATAAGGCCTTTTGTAAACATATATTGGGTATCAGCTGAGAGACTCTGGGAAAAAGAAATACCACATTTTCAGTAACAGTGAGACTGGAAAGTGTAAGTAGTGTAGTAGACCACATCATGGGACAAAGTAAGGGAGTTACTGTTCTAATATGACTTAATAGACCTATGAATCCAAATAATAACAGTATAATTAACCACTGAAACATGTTTGCATCTCAAAGATCCAAGACGTTTGCTAATACAAAAGGCTGACACATACATCTAAGTCCATAATGTAGCCCAGACGTCATAAGTTTAATACTGTGACATTGTTGAATATACACCTATTATGACATATTTCAACAAACATTGCTCTATGGGACACCAACAATCCACATGATTTCCATTAAATCTGTCCCAACCCTTCAATATCTTAGTCACCAAATAATGTTTGATTTCATCCTTAAGATCAATGTTTTTTGCAAAATGTTGAACTTGTACCCCATTATTACAATGAAAACAGCCAAAGGATCAGTTAGTGTACCCAAACAAATTCCACTGTGGTAGGTATGAGCTCTAAAAAGAGGGAACTGTAATACAGAAATGGTTGTGCTCGGGGTCCAGTCCTTCTTCTCTAAAGCTTTCTATGCGGGCAAAACAATAAATAAATTCAAAATTAGAATCTGGACCACTGACCTGATATCCATCTGAAAATACAAAAGAATCCCATGGCAAAACACTCCATGGAATTTCCAAACCAACATTGGGCCATGTGTGGCATTTTTAAACAGCTCACTGACATATTTTGCATCTTGCATTGACCAAGGAAGGGAATGGATGGATGAATGACTAATAGGTAAAAAGACCGCACAATGACCTCCTATCTGAATAGGGTGGATGGGAAGGGGAGTTCTAAGCTGCCATCAAATGACAGCAAAGGCCTGGTGAACTTTAAGTAAATAGGACTCCATCCAGAGCCAAGCCTTGAACACTGCCTGGAGAGGACAAAATACATTGCACTGCAAACTGCATTTGTCCACTTCCATGCTTCCAAACAAAATACACAATATCAGTATTTATCAATTTATTTTATTTATTTTACATTTGTTGACCGGGCTAGTCCAACTGGATATATGTCCATTTTCAGTAGAGGCCCGGGGAGAAAAGCTCCAACAAAAAAACACACTATCATTTATACTATGTGACATTTACAAATGCAGCTAAATTTACAGATAATTATCCCATTCATTACATTTTGTTGCATTTCTGTAAACAGAATCATGGTACATTTCAGCTATGGTTAGCCATTCAAATATTTAGCTAATAACATTTAAATATAAGAGAATGCTCTCTTTGTAGTTAACAGAAAAAGTAGCTAGCTTTTACACTCTCTTTGTAGTTAACAGAAAAGTAACCAGTTTATACAGGTATGGTGTTTAGTACCCTTAGAAAAATGTAGGTAGTTAGTCCGGTAGTTAGTCAAGCCAGAAATCATGTAACACTAAACAGCATAATAGTTCCTTTATTCAAAGCCTCTGTTAACCAAGTAGCATGGGAGACAGCCTGACCATTCTTGTCTCTTCTTCCAGCCAAGTGGCATACCCACCACATGCCCTCAGCAAGCTGGCCACTGGCTATGTGCAACATCATAAACAACTCTCTGACATATTCAATATCTTGGCTTGGCCAAGGAACGGAATGGGGAAATGAAAAAAGGAATGAAGGCCGCAGAGTGACCATCCACCAGGCTACATTCTAAGCAGTCTTTTCCCCTCACTTTTCTGGCTGTAAAATATCTATTTTTTAATTATCACAGTAAACCAAGAACACCATGGACATATTCCTTCTGTATATTAATTTAACTTTTTTAATCGGTATGAATACCCATCAAGCTCAAAATTTCAAGTCTTGCAAATATAGTAAAAAACTGAGATTAAGCAAGTCCCAACCTAATACAGAAAGATGCAAATCTTCAGAAAAACAGATAGAATACCTATCAGTTAGGTTCCAATGCTCTATGACTGTCAAGTCCAGTTGGGGAGCAGCCAGAGCTACTGTAAGATTTAAAAATGTGCTTGTCCTTCATAAGGCTAAGTGGTTCATAGCCGTACACCAAATTAAAAAGGAAATAACAGCTAACCAGTAATTTGGGTATTACATGCTGCATAGTGGCTAAGTTTCTCAGAATGGTAATTTATGCTTAGGAATCCTACCCAAATCATTCCCACCTAAATCTACTACAAGAACCTGTACCTGACCTACTTCAACAATCACCATAAATAATGTTGGCAGCAACTAATCCCAACTCATTCCTGGAAATCTTTTCCAAATTATTACAGAAAGAAATGGATACAGTTCCAGATCTGAACACCCTTTTCAGATTTTTGCTCTGCTAGTAGCCGAATATATAAAAGAGTGCCTGAAAATTAAGATGTAGAATTGACCTGAAAGGGAAATCAAAACATGTGACAACAAAATAACAGCCTATGAAACAACTAATGAATATATGTCAAATGTGCCCTGGGTGACCACCTCCCAGTCCTCTTAATCATTTCTACAGACTGACATTGAAAAGCTAAATCTGAGACTCATCCTGTTCTAAACAAACAAGAAGAATAAATAAATGGAGGCAGGCCTTTACGTGATAAGGCCTTTTGTAAACATATATTGGGTATCAGCTGAGAGACTCTGGGAAAAAGAAATACCACATTTTCAGTAACAGTGAGACTGGAAAGTGTAAGTAGTGTAGTAGACCACATCATGGGACAAAGTAAGGGAGTTACTGTTCTAATATGACTTAATAGAGTGACATATGAATCCAAATAATAACAGTATAATTAACCACTGAAAAATGTTTGCATCTCAAAGATCCAAGATGTTTGCTAATACAAAAGGCTGACACATACATCTAAGTGCATAATGTAGCCCAGACGTCATAAGTTTAATACTGTGACATTGTTGAATATACACCTATTATGACATATTTCAACAAGCATTGCTCTATGGGACACCAACAATCCACATGATTTCCATTAAATCTGTCCCAACCCTTCAATATCTTAGTCACCAAATAATGTTTGATTTCATCCTTAAGATCAATGTTTTTTGCAAAATGTTGAACTTGTACCCCATTATTACAATGAAAACAGCCAAAGGATCAGTTAGTGTACCCAAACAAATTCCACTGTGGTAGGTATGAGCTCTAAAAAGAGGGAACTGTAATACAGAAATGGTTGTGCTCGGGGTCCAGTCCTTCTTCTCTAAAGCTTTCTATGCGGGCAAAACAATAAATAAATTCAAAATTAGAATCTGGACCACTGACCTGATATCCATCTGAAAATACAAAAGAATCCCATGGCAAAACACTCCATGGAATTTCCAAACCACCAGGGTTTCAAATTCCATATCTTGGTTGCCCTGGAACTGGCCCATTGCAGGGGAACAAAAATGCTCACATGGAAAAGCTTGAACTGGCCTTGCAAATCAGACTTAATGCATTTGAGAAACCTAGGTTAAACACAAGCTGCTCTATTAAGAGTATAGTAGCTCTTAGAAGATTATTCCACAAAGCATATTACTAAGGCTCTGAGATCCTGGAAAAGCCTCTTATGTATATGGACATCTTCTGCAGGCATTTCTAAACAGACAATTCATGTATTTTGCAAAACAGGCAATAGCTTTGCTCAGGGACTTTGATATGAATGATTCATTTAAATGACCTTGTATACTATTTATTGTACTACATTTTGCATTGTTACATTTGGTTTAATACTTTTTATCTTTCACTTGGTTACTTTTACTCTGAAAAGACAGCAGAGCTTCTATTATATGCTACTACTGGTATTTGAGATGGTTTTCCTCTTTGATGAACTATTTTAAACTGACAACATACATGTTGTAGATGATAGCTCTGTACCATAAAAGAGGGCACAGTTTTTATTCTTTTTAATAGATAGTCTTAGAATTTGATGCAGATAAGATCAAATTATACTCTGCACTGACCATGGGTGATACATATGAGCCCCTTTAAAGCAGGCACTGGTACTCACACATAAGTAGAGCCCAGTACTATAACTATTAGCCTAGGGATAATCCATTGTTTCATACGAGTCCTATAAAGTGGGCACAGTCATTTTTAAGCAATAACTTGTAAATAGTTGCCTGATACTGCCTTTTCCATGACTTTGGTGTTATGTGGGTTTCATAAAAGTAGGCATTGCAAAAAGCTCTAAGTAAGTATGGCCTTGGGGAACTGAATAATAATAATAATAAAACAATCTGACACACCATGATCTCCAAGGCCCATATTAGATATTAGATTGGGTATTACCAGGGAGTACCTACAGACTATTAAGATCTTATTTCTAAATAAAAAGGCACTCCCTTATTTTTATATACATAGGTTCATAGGTTCATAGATTAGTACTAAGCTAACTGCCCTTGCGAGCCATTTTAAGCCTAGCCAATTATCCCTTGTGAGACTCAATTGCTGCACCTTGTGTTTGTAAGGCAAACACCTTAACCATTAGGCCACCCTCCCAACCCAACTATACTTGTATATAGGAAGCAATATATCAAAATGGACCTGATGAAGCCACAAGGGTGAAAGAAATTATTTAATGCATTTAGAGTTATATTGTTATATGGTGGCAGGTTTACAGTTTTGATTTCTAGGTATTACATTTTAGCTTTTGTTAGATGTGAGAAATAACTACTATACTAAGTTCACAATAGATTGACTGTACATGGAAGCCTGTATTACCTTACCTACATTGGGACACTAATTAGCTTGAAACTGGGTATTCAAATTAAGACTGAGTCCTTCTTCTTATGATTGGTGAACCTTAGTTTCCCGTGCAAATTAGTCCAACACTGGGCATGCAAATTAGGACTGTCCTCCTCTTTCTCATGGACAAACATAAGGTTCCCATGTAAATCAGTTATAGTCCTCCTCTTTCTCATTGGACAAACATAAAGTTCCCATGCAAATCAGTTATAGTTATAACCTCTCACTGATTGGCCAGTTAGAGAGAGAAAAGCACACCCATTCAATATCTCACTGAGGCCAAATCGATGTAAGGACTCCACCCCTTAAGAACTATGGTATATAAGTGACTGTAACTGCTGTCACCCTTACAATGCAAGATCAGTTGTCTGTTCACTTTAGTAAAGTTTCCTTGGATTCTCTACTGCTGGCATCATCTGTCCTATGAGAAGAAGGCATTACTTGCTTTTAGAGCTCATACCTACCACAGATGAATTTGTTTGGGTAATCTAATTGATCCTTTGGATGTTTTTATTGCTTCCTACAGTACCTTAGGACTGCAAGTAAGAGTCAATTGATTTGTTTTTCTCCTGATCTGAAAGTGGATTTTTGACTTTTTGTCTTATAGTAGAAGGAGCTTCACCTTTGGCCGAGATTAAAAATTAATACAAAATGAAGTGACTTGACCAACATCTCTCTTCCCTAGGAGGAGTCATACAAAATTTCATACAAAATGTAATCAAATCCTTGATAGCTGACCTATAGACCTTCTTGATGCTGCAGGCAAATGAATGCCACTCAACAATAATTTTATTCCTCTCCAATCATCCAAATGTCATTGAGGACATGGGTGGGCAAAGTCACCACAAATGGTGCCATCTGACAGAACTTGGACACCTGCCAAAAGAAGATAGTCAGCCAACACACTGCAACTGGCTGATATGTGGTCTACAGAAAAAGATAAATTAATTGATAAACTGAGTAGAACCATGAGTCTTAAAACAGATGTCTCCAAATTGACTTAGATAACATCTTGATCAAAACTTGAGCAGCCTTGTTATCTGATTGAACACACAGTTTCTTGTTGCATGGGTGCTGCTGCTACAGAAACACCGCAATTCAGATAGGCATTGCTTCTAAGAAAGTGAATTCCATTCAGGTATCTTTAGACCAATAAGGAGGGCAGGGTTTTGAAAACTACTGCCCCTTAAAATAAGCCCTCATGCCAAATCTTCCTTCTGCATCTGCAAATAATTGCAAAGTATTGTTTAACACTCATTCATCCTGCCAAAATAATCATCCATTACGATCCACAAAAAACATTGAGCATATCAAAGACATGATCAAACCCCTCAGTTAACTTGACCCTATGGAGCTTTTTGGGATGACGCCACAGGAGACTGGTCAGTGATATAATAAAAGCACTATTTAGAGCCACAGCCATATCAGTTGAATTCAACAGACCACAAAATGCCATAACTTGCCCAACTGTAACTTTTTTGGGTAATGAGAAAGAAAGCTCCTCAACTTATCATGTGGCAAATTAAATGAAGAGGAAGGCATGTTCTAAAAATGTAAGCATTTTATTAAGGCCACACTGCCACCAGATACCCCAAACCAGCTACTCTAAGGCTCTTACAAGCATACCCAATTATACTGAGTGAAATTAATAATAATACAAATTTTGCAGTAAGGCTTCCAGGAGTGGCCACAGTGACACCAAATATATATAAGTACTCTCAGAGATTAAAATATTCTCTAAAAGACCAACCACAATGACATTTTCAAATATATTTAATAATAAATAAGAAAACAACATGAAAATACTAAATATCTATGATTTTATTCCTCTCCAATCATCCAAATGTCATTGAGGACATGGGTGGGCAAAGTCACCACAAATGGTGCCATCTGACAGAACTTGGACACCTGCCAAAAGAAGATAGTCAGCCAACACACTGCAACTGGCTGATATGTGGTCTACAGAAAAAGATAAATTAATTGATAAACTGAGTAGAACCATGAGTCTTAAAACAGATGTCTCCAAATTGACTTAGATAACATCTTGATCAAAACTTGAGCAGCCTTGTTATCTGATTGAACACACAGTTTCTTGTTGCATGGGTGCTGCTGCTACAGAAACACCGCAATTCAGATAGGCATTGCTTCTAAGAAAGTGAATTCCATTCAGGTATCTTTAGACCAATAAGGAGGGCAGGGTTTTGAAAACTACTGCCCTTAAAATAAGCCCTCATGCCAAATCTTCCTTCTGCATCTGCAAATAATTGCAAAGTATTGTTTAACACTCATTCATCCTGCCAAAATAATCACCCATTGCAATCCACAAAAAACATTGAGCATATCAAAGACATGATCAAACCCCTCAGTTAACTTGACCCTATGGAGCTTTTTGGGATGATGTCACAGGAGACTGGTCAGTGATCTAATAAAAGCACTATTTAGAGCCACAGCCATATCAGTTGAATTCAACAGACCACAAAATGCCATAACTTGCCCAACTGTAACTTTTTTGGGTAATGAGAAAGAAAGCTCCTCAACTTATCATGTGGAAAATTAAATGAAGAGGAAGGCATGTTCTAAAAATGTAAGCATTTTATTAAGGCCACACTGCCACCAGATACCCCAAACCAGCTACTCTAAGGCTCTTACAAGCATACCCAATTATACTGAGTGAAATTAATAATAATACAAATTTTGCAGTAAGGCTTCCAGGAGTGGCCACAGTGACACCAAATATATATAAGTACTGTCAGAGATTAAAATATTCTCTAAAAGACCAACCACAATGACATTTTTAAATATATTTAATAATAAATAAGAAAACAACATGAAAATACTAAATATCTATTTAGAATAAACACCAGAGTTTCAATGACAGGAAATATTAAAAATAACACAGTTGGACAGGTTCACACAGTTACAGAAAAACAATACTAGTGAAATCCTCTAAAGCCAACTTCAAGTCCAAATTGGCCACATCTACTAGAGACAATCATAAGGCCTTCTCATATGTCCGCAATCTCAAAGGAAGCATGCAGATCTGTTCAGAAATGGTGGTCAAGGACATCACATACACAAATGCTGAATATATAGCCAATCTACTGGCTGACAGATTCAGTAAAAACTTCTCCCCTCTGTCCCCCCATCAGTAAATCAGGACATCTCCAGTACCTGCCCCCCACCCCTTATCTCTAGGGAGCAGGTCATCACTGCCCTCTCAAACGCAAAAAATACAGCCTCCATTGGACCCGATAACATCCCAGGATGCATCCTACATGAACTCAGGCATGAACTTGCAGCACCATTAGGCACCCCATTCAACCAAAGCCTGAGTACCAGCTTTGTCCCATCCAAGTGAAGGACAACCACTGTCATCCCTTTGCATAAAGGTGGAGTGTCCACCAATCCAGGAAATTATAGACCTATCAGCCTAACTAGCCTGATCTGCAAGGTCATGGAATGGATTACCATGGACCTCATTAACAGGGACATTGACAAACTCCAAACACTCAACCCTACACAGTTTGGCTTTATCAAGGAGAGGTCATGTCTGTTAAATCTAGTCGACTTCATTGAGACAGTCTCCAAAGCCATGGATGAGGAGAAGACAGTGCACACCACCTACCTTGACCTGGCCAAAGCCTTCAACACTATTCCCTACTCGGGCATAGTAGATAAACTTTCTTAACTAGGCATCAATCCATATGTTACCAGATGGGTAGCAAACTGGGTCACTGATAGAACCCACCTAATCAAAATAGAAGAAGCCACCTGAAGTAGTAAACCCGTAATGAGCGGCATACCCCAGGGATCAGTCTTGGGGCCTCTGTTATTCAGGATATACTTCTCTGAGCTGCAGGCCAAAACCAGTGGGCTATGGCTGACCAAGTTTGCAGATGACTGCAAGCTGAACGCAGTCATCAATTCCCCAAGTGATGTGGGCATTCTCCAAGAGGGTCTCACCCAAACAAATCACTGGTTCCAAAAATATGGCCTCAAGCTGAATGCCAAAAAATGCATCATCATCCCCTTTGGGGAGAGTGATGTCCCCACATATTATCACATTAATAACAATGTCTTAAGTACAGAATCAGTACTGAGGGATTTGGGCAGCCAGGTCAATCGCAACCTGAATTTTGACCATCATGTTGCTTCCATTGTACGGAAAGATTTCTACATGGCCCACCTCATAAGTAAGGGTGTCTCATCCAGGGACAAAGAGGTCATAAGATACCTGTATTCTTCCCTTATAAGGCCAATTATTGAGTACAGTGCCCCCTTCAGCATGTACATCACAAAGCACATGCAGCAGCTGGAGAGACCACAGAGGTTCCTCATCAGGAGAATCCAGAGCCTTAAACACCTACCCTACCCAGATAGGCTAAAAGCCCTGACCCTGTACTCAGTTTCATAGATACTCCTCAGAGGTGACCTCTGTCTGGCATACAAAGCAATCTCAGACCCCGCCTTGATGAGACTGTTGCATATCCGCATATCAAGCTCCACTCGAGCAACCCATACGTGCGACCTCAATCTGGTCTGTGATATCAATAGGACTTGTTGGTGGGACAGAGTTGTGCCCCAAAGACTCCCCCATCTGTGGAATAATCTCCCTTTCCATGTCAAGCAGAGTACCTCATTACCCCCTTTTTAAGTGCAGCCTGGATACCTGGATGGGAAACAGAAAATACACTCCTGGGATTCCACCTGTGTCCCTGCTGGACAGGTGCTCTGGGTGCTGACTTGTCTAAACATAGGCTATACTCTTGGCTAGGCTTATAAGGGCCTCAGGGCCAATAGCCTAGTAACCTCCTATGATCCTATGACCTATGAACTAATCTCACTATATTCTCCTGACTGATCTAAAGAATTACAATTCCCTGGTTGACTTACAGGTCAACAAGATGAAGTAGGTGAGAGGTCCTTCTTTGTCAGGTTACAAAAACAGAGTGACATGAGACTTAAGTCTCGACTAGTATTAAACATTATTTTAGTGATGGAATACAGAATGGTATCACATATATCTAGACAGCTGACTTCTGGTTCCAATGCAACCCTCCATTGCTAGAAACTGTCAGGATTTAGCACATATGTGTCAAAATATACACACACACACACACACACACACACACACACACACACACACACACACACACACACACACACACACACACACACACACACACACACAATCACACACACACACACACACACACACCTTGCTAAAATTTGATGTAGCTTCTGCATGTCATAAAACAATGGCAAGCCTTCACCCTTCTATAGTAGCAATTAGTTCACCCCAAAGATAATACAGAGAGCTTTCTAGTATAGACTTTTTGTCTCTAGTTGCATTGAGAACTGCAAGATACAATCTTTATGGCCTAGGCGCAGTAATTTAATTTCAGAATAATTTTCAAAGTTAGCTGCAGCTGGATTGTGATTGACCTCTTCTCTTTCATTATCCTCTGTTAAAACATATACATTTAATTCAGTTACAACAATACATGCATATTTCTTTTTCTGTACAGCAGGGTACACTGCTGGTATATTTTTAACATAAGCAGATTTACAAATACATTTTTAACACAAGCATCTGTACAAATCAGTTTGATATACAAGTGACATATAATTTTTGACAAAATTGCTCTACTTCTTCTGGCATAGCTGGCAATGCCTCACATTGTCACAGTCTACTCTTAACTCTGCCAAAGTAATAACTAGGTCTTTTGTCCCTGGTATACTGGAATCTACTGTTCATTTTTAAGTCACTAATAGTCTTCATTACAGAAATATAATAAACACATTATATGTAGTTTTATTTCTACCAATACCATTAAAAATATAACTAGATAAGGCCTTAAACTACTATGTAATTCACAATATCTACAACTGTTTAAGATCTAAGCTCTGAAGAAATTCTGTAAGAAACAAACTCCCTGATCTGCAACCTTTGGAAAGGTTTCTGCACTTAGGGATGAGAGAGTTTCACCCTTTTACATAATTTTCCTTTCCCCAGTATTGTACAGTGTTGTAGTTAGTATGTAGGAGAAGAAGTTCCCCACAAGGTGATGCTCGGCAACTTGTTCCCTTACAAAAAATGTTTAGCAGGATCTTACCCATGAGTTGTGTAACTATGATTTTGGTGAGTTTGCATTGGATATATTGTTGATGGTGAGGTGAGTTCTCCTTGAAGACTGGTGTGGACTCATATAGTTCAATGCTGTCCACTCACTTTGTCTAGAAGGGCTACAAAGATAGCTCAGGAAAGAATTTATGACTGCCCTTACAATTACTGAGAACAACTTTGAAAGTACTGAGGAGCTTATTCCACTGCCATGGAAAGCATTGGGTTAGGTTCTTATTTCACAAATTAGTCCAGTATCATTACTGATGCAGGATGAGGTCCTTGTTACAGGTATTTGAGGAACTGCTGATGGTATGAAGATTTACTTATTTATTTTATTTTACATTTGTTTACCAGGAAAGTCCAGCTGGGCAACGCTGCCCATTTTTACCAGAGGCCTGGGGAGAAAAGCTCCACACACTATGTTAAACCATCAATGTACAATATTTTAGAAAAGTAATTATACAAAATTTGTTAGACAATCTCACAAGAGTATAAGTAGTGCAGGCAAAACATAGATATACATGTCATAGCTATGTATAACAAACATTCACCAGAAGAGTAACATAATGCATAATACCAGCATCTGTCAGCAGAGAAACTTAATGCAAAATATCATGAAGTATGGTATAGTTTGCATTACCTGGGGTTGTATATGTTTGATTCTATAGCAAGCTGTGGTGAGATTCTAGATTGAGGGGGGTGTTGGAGATAGAGTGAGGGTTTGAAGGAGTTGAAGATGCAGAAAATTGAATAGAGCAGGACCTTCAATGTGTAAAAAGCAAGGCAAAGGTCACCATGCAGGAATCAGGAGAACACTGAGTACAGGGAGATGGCTGCCAGTCTGTCTGGGTAATTATAGGACATTAGGCTAGTGATCATTCTAGCTAAAAATCTCTGAGGCCATTCAAATTAAGCAATATGCTTAAAAATGTATATACCAGGATGAGCATTATATACATGATGGGTCTTATGAGGGATGAGTACAGGGGAACTAAAAAAATTTTTTTAAGGTTTAGGTGTGATGCTTTTGTACATTATTTCAGCCAGATTAAAGGACTTCTGAACAGATGTGCTGATATAATGGTCAAATTAAAATCAGTTGTCAACATAGGCACCTGAGTCCCTGATAACACTAACAGTAGTTGGAATACATTTTATATGGCAGGAAGCCAGAAAAAACATGTTTATCAAATAGAACTACTCTGCATTTCATTGCATTTAGTTGAATATCACTATTAGTACACCAAGAAATGGTGTATTATCATGTCTTATTAATAACAGAGAGGAAACTTTTTAGTAGAGGAAATGTTTAGATAAGGGATAACTTCTTAAGAGAATGAGACTGCAGAAGAGTGAAAAATGATTGAGATCAGAAGTGCGTAGCTGAAGAAAATAACAGAGGAAAGGGAACTGTGTAAGAAAAAAAGTGTGATGCAAATTATGTAAAAATGAAGTCGCAAATGAACATTGAACATGAACTGTAAGAGGAATGCGATACAGAGTGCCATGAGGTGCATAGGAAGTTTAGTACAGTTGAAATACAAGGTGCATGTATGAAGTATGGTTATAAGCATGAGACAGAGAAGTTAAGGATTTAATCATTGTGAAGATATGTGAAGGCTGCCAGCCTAGCTATACAGAATATTGTAGATAATTCTTTCATTTGTAAATATTAATATAAACCACAGGCTTGTTCTTTTAATGGGAAAAAATTGGGTTAAATGCTGAACGTCAAAAATGTAACAACAGTGCACTCTGCTGGAAGAAAGCTAAGAAGTCAAGCTTTGTATGACTGTTTGATCTCAAACTCACTCAGAGCCATGATGTCTGAACCAGGAGATTCTTTCTATTGTTTTGAGACCAGAGTTAATTGCTAGATTTTACATATATAATGTCTTTAATTACTGTTTTTTCCTGACCAGGTATGTGCAAGCTTACTAAGAAATGTTAATGTAGAGTTTCTGTTAGCCTGAGAAACCAGAAAATTGTTAAGAACGGTGTAATCTACAATGAGACATCAGAATGTATTATCAATTTAAATGGCTTTATCAGAGACAGAGAGAGAGAGCATTTTGGATTTTGTCTAAAGCTGACAATAACTCACCAGTACTCTGCTTTTGCTCTGTATGTAAGTTTATTTAGAACTGTGATTGCTCTTAGGAAAAGATAGAAAATAGTAAGTTTAGTCTAGCTGTTTTCTATATTTATGTCAGAAATATTCTACAGTATTATTTTAAGCATTTTCCTGTGATGTCTGAACTCTTGACTAGCACTGTGTAGTTAGAAGTATTGTCTTGTGTTTTTATTATTTATTATTAAATAATTTGTAAACCTTTCAACCATGGCTGTTTTGTGTAGAGATAATTTAAGCTCTAGAATACATTGCATGCATATAGTGATACTGGCCAAGCCACTCCAATAGCTTTAGCTCTGGGTCACACTTACTATTTGGATAATAATATTGCACAGTAATAATTGGATACCCTATGTTAAGGGCCTTTTTAGTAGCTGATATTAGTGGTTGGTGACATCTGACACTACCTTATAGACTGGCAGGAAGGGGTATAGCTGTAGAACCTGTGCCAGTCTTCCCCAGGAGTATCTGTGTGGTTATATATAAGTCTTATCTCAAAGTGTGTGTGTCAGCTACTTGGGCAGGGACACAAAGCACTGGTTGGAATGAGAGGGTGCTGGAGGTTTTAGCTTGACCACTAAGCTAAGATCTGGATACTATAGCTGTGCCAGTGGGGAGTCTTATTGAGGATCTGGAGAGAAAGGGAAAAACCAGCCCAAGACTGACTGTGATCTCTGTGTGCTCTTTAGGGAAATTGTACTTTACTGTGTGTGTGTATTTGTTATCCTTCCCAATGTAGACACCCCTCACTGGTGTTAGTGATGAGGATTAAGGCTCCTTGATTACTGGGCCAGTGCACGGATGTCACATATTAATTGTTTGGCAGTGGTGGAATATACACACCACATATAAATTGGATGGCAATTGCTTGTAGTGGTGTGGAGAGCGAATGCCTGTAGCTTGGGTACAATGATCACTGAAGGTGATTTTGTACTCTAAATCACCACACAGTGAATACTCAGAGTTCAGATCACAATTGTTTTATTTCATTTGTTAGCTTAGTTAGTCAGGGAGAGCAGGCAGGAGTATGACAAGGAGTATGACAAGCTGTTAAGGAGCCAGTTGGCTGAGATGTGCCAGTCTAAAGGACTGGTGTATGGAAACCTGACTAAGGCAGACATGGTTGCAGCTTTGGTCACAGCTGCATCAGAAAACAGCAATCTTGAGGGCAATCAGACTGGCCATGGAGATGTACAACACTCAGAGAATGGACAGGTCATCTTTTCTGCAGAGGACTTAAAAATCCACCTGGAGCTAAAGAGACTTGAGTTGGAGGCCAGACATTTGGAAATAAAAGCAGCAGAGAGACTGAGATGTCTACAGGCTGAGGAGAATGAGAAACTGCTACACTTGGAAGCTGAGGAGAAAGAGATGCAGATGCAGCACAAAATGAGATGCTGACTCTTCACCAGAGTCATGTAGGTAATGGGGAAGGGAATAACAGGACCCCAGAAGCACAAAAGGTTAGTAAATTTCTTCCCGAGTTTACAGAGGGGAATAATTTTGATAGCTTCATTCACATGTTTGAAAGGGTATGTAAACAGTATGATGTTGATCAAAGGCTCTGGGTACGGTTCCTGACCCCCTTACTTCATGGCAAAGCTGTAACCATGTTGTCTAAACTTTCTGATTGTTAGTATTTTGATTATACTGCTGTTAAGAATTGTCTGTTAGATTTTATTTAAGCTAGCACCTAAAACTTATAGGGAAAATCTTTGTGAGTATAGACGCAAGGCAGATAAAAATGTGTGTGAATATACTACTGAACTGAGCATTTATTTTCACAGGTGGGTGAGTAGATTTCAGATCACCACTTTTGAAGGGCTGGCAGACCTTTTGGTGAGGGAGCAAGCCCTTAGCACTTTGCCTGAGGACATGAGGATCCAGTTAGCGGATAGACAATATGCTACTTCAGATGAGTTGGGGAAGAAGGGAGACCTATACCTGGCAATAAGGATATCCCTGCACAGGAAAGGGACTCCCAGTACTGCTCATAAGTCTAAAGAAACCCATGGTGGGTATCTGAGACTACCTCAACAGAATCTGACAGTAATAGGGGAAGCCACTAGTCCAGGTACACATCCAGGACCTAGGGTTAAATATTTTGAATGCAACTAGTGGGGCTATGTAGCATATAGATGTCCTCGGAGGAAAGGGGAACAAAAGGAGAGGAAGCCAGTAAGTGGGAAAGACAAAATGCCAACAGTAAGTTGTCTTGAGACAACAAGGGTACCGAACTGCCATCCTGCAGATGTCCTGATAGGGAAGGATTCGGATGTGGCAGTACCATGTGCTTATGCAGTTGCACACAGTCAGGCTTCTAGACAAGCATGTGGGTCTGGTAGCCTGGGGGAGACCCAGACAGACCACATACTTGTAGTCAGGACTGGTGATGTGATTACTTCAGGGAGGGAGCTACCCTGTAGCATTGAGACTGAAGGTGAGCCACAGCTGCTTGTGGGTACTGATGTTCCCTTGGACAGAGTGACTTCAAAGGTAGAGGTGAGTAGTAGTAGTACCCAGGCTGACAGTGAAGCACTGCTGTCAGAGGATGCCAGACTTCCTGTGGAAGGGGAACTTGGAAGGGTTACAAAGAGAGAGTTGAGACAGACTCAGCTCTCAGACCCTACATTGCAAGGCCTGAGGCAGGTAGCTAGCTAGGCACCTGATTCTCAAGGGAAGGGGGAAACTGTATACTGGGACAAAGGGTTGTTGTATAGACAGTGGACCCCTGAGGTAGGGCTAGAAGGTGAGAGGATACAGCAGTTGGTAGTGCCTAGAGCCTACCATCTGGCGCTTCTAGCCATAGCCCATGATATTCCCTTTGCAGGTCATATGGGCATAAAACATACAAACAGACATATTATGCAGAACTTCTATTGGCCTGAAATTTCCAGAGATGTAACAGGGTACTGTAGGACCTGTGAGCAGTGCCAAAAGGTAGACAAGCCAGGAGAAAAGTTGAAAGCTCCTTTGAAGTCTTTGCCTGTGATTGAGGAGGCAATTCAGAGGGAAAAAGTATATCCTAGCAGTGATAGATTCTGCTACAAGATACTCTGCGACAGTGGCTTTGTCCGCTATTGAAGCAGAAAAGGTGGCAAATGATTTGGTAGAGATTTTTAGCAGGGTAGGTTTTCCAAGAGACATGCTGACTGACAGAGGTGCCAATTTCATGTCAGACCTGCTTGGTTGTCTGTGGAAGTACTGTGGAGTGCAGCACCTGAAGACCACCCCCTACTATCCCCAGGCCAATGGTTTTGTTGAGAGATTAAACTCTACAATCAAGTCCATGCTATGGACATTTGCAGACCAGTTTAAGAGTGAGTGGGACAAATGTTTGCCCCATCTGTGGTTTGCTTACAGAGAGGTTCCCCAGGAATCCACAGGTTTCTCACCCTTTGAGTTGCTGTATGGGTATAGGGTGAGGGGAAGAAGTCAAGCTTTGTATGACTGTTTGATCTCAAACTCACTCAGAGCCATGGTGTCTGAACCAGGAGATTCTTTCTATTGTTTTGAGACCAGAGTTAATTGCTAGATTTTACATATATAACGTCTTTAATTACTTTGGTTTCCTGACCATGTAGGTGCAAGCTTACTAAGAAATAATAATGTAGAGTTTCTGCTAGCCTGGGAAAACAGAGAATTGTTAAGAATGATGTAATCTAAAATGAGTCAACAGGATGTATTATCAATTTAAAGGACTTTCTCAGAGACAGAGAGAGAGAACATTTTGGAGTTTCTCTAAAGCTGACAACTTACCAGTACTCTGCTTTTGCTCGATATGTAAGTTTATTTAGAACTGTGACTGCTCCTAGGAAAAAAATAGAAAATAGTAAGTTTAGTCTAGCTATTTTCTATATTTATGTCAGAATTATTCTACAGTATTATTTTAAGCATTTTTCTGTGATGTCTGAACTCTTGACTAGCACTGTGTAGTAAGAAGCATTGTCTTGTGTTTTTATTATTTATTATTAAATATTTTTAAACCTTTCAACTGTGGCTGTTTTGTATAGAGATAATTTAAACTCTAGAGTACATTGTATGCATATAGTGATACTGGCCAAGCCACTCCAATAGGATTAGCCCTGCATCACACTTACTATTTGGATAATAATATTGCACAGTAATAATTAGATACCCTTTGGTAAGGGCATTTTTAGTAGTTGGAATTAGTGGTTGGTGGCAGCTGGTACTACCTTATAGATAGGCAGGAAGGGGCATAGCTGAAGAATCTATGCCAGTCTTCCCCAGGAGTGTCTGTGTGGTTGTATATAACTGTTATCTCAAAATGTGTGTGTGTTTCAGCTACTTGGAGAGGGACATGAAGCACTGGTTGGACAGAGAGGGTAATGGAGGTTTTAGCCTGACCACTAGGCTAAGATCTGGACCCTATAGCTGTGCCAGTGAGGAGCAAGCATAATTAGGAGCAGAGATGTAAAAGACAAAAATACAGGTTACAGTACAAATAGCAAACACTATAGATTTTGGGCCATTACTGACTAATCTCTGCTTCCTACACCTGGAGGTCTCCAGGGCAGTGGTGTTGCAGGACATCATACCAATGTCTTTATTGCACACTAGTATAGGGTAGCCATTCACCCTGCCTAGCTGGTCTGCCAGACATCCACCTTTCAGAAGGGATCTGTATAACTTCCCAGCAAATGCTCCCTGAAGTAGCTTTGTAGGATAATAACATTATTTTTCTCTTTTACACAGGCAGACTCTTGAATGTTTGCTTGCCTCAAATATTTTATGGTAATGTGAATGCTTTGTAGCTTTTGCACCCACAGTATCCTAGCATCTTGTTTTATCTTACAGTTATTGACTTTTGGTTGACATGAAAATATTGAACACTTTTTTGCTTGACTCTGTGCAAAAGAGTATCTTGTATATCAAAAAGTTATTTTGCAGGCTTTTGTGCTGAATAATATTATGCCAACCATTTAAACTTATATGCCTTGATTTTGTATAATCAGACTTTAAATGTGGTAAATCTACATTTTTTAAGTTATGAGACTTTGAGCATGTTGAGTACTGGTGCAGTAAAAACTGTGGCACTGGTCAGTGCCGCTGTATCGCAGGGCTTGGTTTTCCAGTTTGTTTCTTGGCTCAGTGCCTTTCATGTGAAGTCTATATGTCTTTATTGTGCCCCATGTGTTTTGGGAAGTTGTTCAAGCTTCTTTTCACATCACAAATAAAGGCCATAGTGAAACTGACAATTATCTAATTTGCCTGCCGATGTGTGCCCAGTGATACATGAGCAGTCTATGTAGGATGTTACTTGGTATGCTGGGATAGATTCCAGCTGCCCTATTACCTTGAACTGGATCAAGTGTGTAAATTGACAATAAATATATAAACTGCAGTAAATTACAATATGGTGACCACTGCTGCTGTAACTGGAAAATTTAGAAACTAATGTTGGTAGTAGTATGCTGGTATTTGTAGGGATAATGTTGGTTCACTGCTTTCATAACTATGCTGGGAGAGTGATAATAAAAAATATCTTACACTTTAGGTCCAATATGTATTTTATCACACATTTTTTACCTTGAGCTTTTGTAAATATTCACTTATTTGTTTGTTTCTTTATTATAAACAGCACACAAACCTCTTTCAGATTCCACCTGGCGGCACTGTCTTGTTAAAAGACTTGTTCAGAGTCAAACATTAGACAAATGGAGGCTTAGGGAATAAAATCTTGGACTGCAGGGAACAGCTCATTATATTATTTATTTTATTTTGCATTGTTAACTGGGAAAGTACACTTGCATGATGAACCTTTTCAGGTACAACCTCGTTAGCATTTCAGTCTTAATCCTGTGCACTAGCTGTCAGTTATATTTTTCTTCTGCAAAAGGTAACGTCTGGCTTATGACAAATACATGTATATATGTGACCAATAGTACATTTAGCATTATAAAGAAATAATGGGCATTGCAATGTTGTTTTGAAGCCTAATTACCCGCTGGAAGGTCTGTTAATACCCACCCAGGAAGTTATTGTTGAGCTTATAAAATTGTAACAGTGACAATTTAGTAGATTTAAGACATATTTAACATGCTAGAAATTATTTCCCTTACGTATTTTGAAGTGGTAGGGAAAACGTAGCAACACTCAGACTTAAATATCACCATAGCCTGGGAAAGTGTTTTATATATGCATACTTGTAGAAAATGCAGACATTCCAGAAACACTGCAAGCCTTTCACGCTTAGTATTACCTAGTAGAATGTGTTTTGCTTTTCACTTACTTACTTGTTATGCTTTACATGTATATTATATCTCTGTATTGCATTTCCTTTTTGAGTCTTATACCAGATCACCTTTCCAATTACCTAACAATCATAAATAAAACAGGCATACTTTATACAAAATGATAACTCATATACTTCTGTTGCATCCATTCTTGAGATTGTTTTGGAAAATGAATGACCTTAGAATGAGAAAATTTAATCAATGAGTAGTGAATAAAGCACAGCAAAATATTTCACATCAAAATATATATGACAATGGTTTATATCAGCCTTCAGACCTTCAAAGATGTAACGCTTTTCATCTGGAGTCACATTTTTTTTTTGATACAACACATCAAGAGGTTCGTTTAGAGAATGCATAGATATTCATTTTACTCATAGCCAGATCCATGCCATGCACAGCACAACATACATGTTTTTTTTTTAAATATTTTAAGAAATAACTTTGCATACGTTTGATTTCACTTCATTTGTTATGGCTAATGATTGAATATTGTTATTATGAATATTATTATTATCTGGTTGACTAACTTTTGTTCCTATTTTTTCCTTAAGCTTATCATTTCACAATTGTTTCAGTACTGGAAGATAAAACTGCCCTGAAAATGCACTGTTGATGGCTGAGGTGGGAAACAGCCAAAATTTCAGAAGTTAGTACACAATTTCAAAATTCCTGGCTAGATCTCTTGGTGCCAAATGTACTAGATAGTATAACATTTATTTAAAAAGAGTTACAAAATCAGAAGAAAACTGACTATGCAGTCCTACCTTCACAATCAAGAGATATACATGATTAAATGCATAAATAAACAAACAAAACAAGTGAACAGATATGTAAAATACAATTTACTTCATTGTTACTGAAGAACTGGATGTATTCAGTTGTAATATATTTCAATACAATCCTTGTAGTGTTTTTATGAATTCTTTAGTCTAAATTGAATGTTAAAGTTTAGTTTGATCTGTAAGTATACTTGTGAGATATGAATGCCATAGAGCCAAAAGGGCATACATTTTTTGTTATGAAACCTATGTGGTATAACTAGATAAAATGTTTATCAAATCTGTATAAAATGTACACACACACTAATGTGCAACTTTAAAATTCATAGAGCTACTGCTTAAAAATTGATTAATACCACAGTAGCTGCATCATCATTGGAAAAGCTATGTTGTTGTTGTCTTTCGGCTTTTCCCGGTTAGGGTTCGCCACAGCGGAACTCTGGTCCGCTAATGATTGGCAGTAGATTTTCATGAATGCCGAGGTGCCAGCTCGACATTCAACCTTCAACGAAGGCACACCCATTTAAAGTTATGTCTAACCTGGAAAAGTGAGCGATGAATAATAATTTGCTTCAGATTTTTATCACTATATATTCCAGTACTGAAACATTTGTGAAATGATAGGCTTAAGAAAAAAACAGGAACAAAAGTTAGTTATGTATTGAGTATACAGACATCTGCTAATTTCATTCATTTCCTTTTTGTTTACCTGATTAGCCCACTTCATGGTCATAAGAAAGACACAGCCTATTCCAGCTTTCAGTGTCCAAAAAGTAATGAAATTAATCTGAGATGGGCAACCAATCCTTTGCAAGATGGACATTCACTCGTGTCATGAGTGACGATGTGAGGTATTGCCAGCTATGCCAGGAGAAAAAGAGCAGTGGATGTGTAACATATGCCAGCACAACTGGCTGGAATTTTGTAAAGAATTACATGTCACTTGTATATCAAACTGATTTATATAGATGCTTGTGTTGAAAAATGTATTTGTAAAGCTGATTGTGTTAAAAATGTACCAACAGTGTGCCCTGCTGGACTGAAAAAGAAATATACATGTATTATTGCAACTGTTTAAATGTATATGTTTTAACAAAGGATACTGGCAGAGAAGAGGTTAATCTCAATCCACATGACTTTGAAAATATTCTGAAATTAAATTACTGGGCCTAGGTCATACAGATTGTATCTTACAGTTCTCAGTACAGCCAGAGACAAAAAATCTGTACTAGGAAGCTTTCTGCATTGTCTTTGGGGTGAACTCATTGCTACTCTGGGAGGGTGGAGGTTTGAAATTGTTTCATAACTTTCAAGAGCTGCAGCAGATTTTAGCAAGGCTCTCTCTGTGAGTATTATTGACACATATATGCTAAATCCTGACAGCTTCTAGCCAAGGGGGTAGCATGGGAACCAGAAATCAGATGACCAGATGTATGCGATGTCATTCTGTAATCCATCACTAAAAATGATATTTTAATATTAGAAAATCTGAAGTCTCATTGCATTCTGTTTTTGGAACCTGACAGCAAAGGACCCCTCACCTACTTCATCTTGCCTTGCTCTAGTAAGTGACCAGAGAATAGTAATTCTTTACATCAATCAGGAGATATAGTAAGATTAGTTAAGTACTGTTTTTCTGTATCTGTGTGAATTTGTCTGTGTTATTTTAATATTTCCTGTGACTGAAACTCTGGTGTTTATTGTAAATATTTAGTATTTGCATGCTGTTTTATTATTTATTATTAAATATATTTTAACTTTTCATTGTGGCTGGTCCATTAGAGAATATTTTAACCCTTGAGAGTTCTTATATTTATTTGGTGACACTGCAGCCACTCCTGAAAGCCTTGCTGTTTGGTCAAGATTACCATTTGTATTAATATTAATTTCACTCAATACAATTGGGTACCCTTGCAAGATCCTTTGAGTAGCTATCTTTGTAGTGTCTGGTGGCAGTGTAACTACCTTATAGTCTGGGCAGAAGGGGGCATAGCTAGTAAATCTGTGCTAGCCTTTCCCAGGATCTCAAAGAGTGTGTGTGTGTGTGTGTGTGTGTGTGTGTGTGTGTGTGTGTGTGTGTGTGTGTGTGTCAGATACTTGGACCAGGGGCATGAAGCACTGGTTTCACAGAGAGAGTGGTGGTACTTGGCTTGGACATTGGTCTGAAATCTCAGCTCTAATGCTGTTCCAGTGGCATTTATCCTTGTTGTCTGCACTTTTCTTTCATTGATCTTTATATGTTATGATTGTACTAATTATTTGCAGATGGTCAGCAAACTGAGTTTCTTCTTCTGAGGTTGCCATTTTCTAATTTGCAGTTAAGGTGCTAATTTGTTACTCCTGCAGAGGCAGTACTGTATGAGCTATCGGAAGGAGGCCTGGTCTAATATGTATGCAGTATATTTGTGTGCATGCGTTGGACTGCTGATATCTGCTTTGAAGGAAGCAAGGTAATTTCTCTTCTATATAAATATAGCCTTGTTATATAGTACAGCTGCTTCTGAACAATACTAGCCTTGCTGTGCAGCTCATTTGTATACATGCAGAACATCAGTAGCATACTTGGTGTGTAGTAACAAACCACTTCTATAGCCATATGAAGCAGTTACTTCTGAATCAGGTTTTGGCCTTTTTCTTGCATTTCGTCTTGCTTTGACACTACACAATGCAGTCCATTTCTCCAAATCTTAGTCACAGTTTCTTTTAAAAGTGTAAGCTAAAAGGTACGTCAACTGCATTCTTGTTCATATAATAATGGAGTTATTCATATGACACATCTGTATGATAAGACTGCTATATGTCTGTCACATATTAGCTTAATTATATCCCACTTGGTCAAATTAAGAATGTAAATGTGTAGAATATAATTAAAAACAGAATGTAGGCATGATTGCTAATCTAATGAGGTCTTTCAACAAAAAAAAATCTGCATATGTAGCATTGTTCCTTGTACAGAAAAGTGTAGCCACTAAGTGGATCTGATACCATGAAAGAGTGAAAGACTGTCTGGAGATTAGATATTACTAGTCCAAAGTTCTCTGATTTTTTTTTTTTTATTTGTAGTAGTATCCCTAAAATTATACATTTTACTTCAGCATTCAAAAACCACATGTTAAAATTCAGGCTAAATTGTCAGCATAATGTAATCTAGTTTTATTGGTTATAACACATGGAACATTATAAACAACTTTGTTGTAGCTTAGTCCAGAGCAGACCATTACAGTGACTTATTTATTTAAACTGGAGAGCATTATTCATGTTTTTATTTCATTATATGTCTTATTCATGTTATTCATTTTGCAAGTTAAAAAAAATAAACAAGTTGTTCCTGTCTGAATTACCCGAATTCTGATTACCAGAAGATTTGTCATTGTTTGTTTGCCTCCTGCATCATTGGTTGCTATGTGATTTCATTTGAGTAAATATATGACCTCTGAAAAATACTCAAATGTCTCTTTGACAAGTGAATATAAAATAAAGCAAACTATAAGGCTCATTTGGGAGTATCCCAATATTGTAGACCTATTAAATGATTAAACTACCTTTACTTTCCAACATTTCTTAGTGTCCCACCATACTTGTTAAAGCTAATCTGGCATAAATTCTCTGAAAATGTAATGGATCAGTTCAAAACTCTATAGGTTTGCCACATGATATAATAAGGCTATCATTTTAATTGTGTGCGTGTATGCTAAATATTCCTAAGCCTTCCCTGGCACAAAATATGTTCATTTTATAGTTCTGGTTTTAACATGTCAGAGATCCAGTGAGACAGTGAAAGAAAGATGTGAGTGTTAACTGTCTGTCATCTGTGGCTAGGCTTGGAATATGTGCCTATCCTAACTTCTTTGCTAGTTAGCGATGATTTGTATTGCCTCCTATAAAGAGACCCCATGGATCTGCTCATTATGAAATAAAAAAAAAAATAAGCTATACATTTCTACGTGCCATGATTGTACATATATGTTTTTTTTTAAATGTCATCACTTGCATTTGTGATTTAGCTCTTGAGATATATTGTAGCTTAGTAGTGGACATGCATATCGCAAAACCACCTAAAACTGGAGGTGGATTGGTGTTTCTGTCCAAACTACCCTAAGAATATGGTGTATATAGCACCACACTGTGGGAATGTTTGCCAATGCCTGTACTTGAACTTGGAAAAGTATCTGTTCAAAATCCGTCTCTCTCTGGAGCAAAACATGCAATGACATATGTTAGGTGACAAAGTGAGTTTAATAGCAGAAATCATGACAGGTTACTGTCTCTCTGATACATACTGTAATGCATAGGTTCATAGGTAAGTACTAGGTTAGCTGCCCTTGTGGTCGATTTTATGCCTAGCCAATTTATATATTTGTGCTCAAATTAAACTATCCCATTTGGTGGCTATACCCATGTCTTGGTTGATAATTATATATTACCCCTAATAAGAATAACTGGAATCATGCCACAGATAATTCAAAGGATCCTATGCATGGTTTAAATCATTTACGAGCTGCCTCTGTCCATTAGTAGTATAGGTGGCAGTCTTGGGGTACATTTTCTGTTTTCCATCCATAGAACCAAGCTTTGCTTGAGTGTGGACTGGGATAAACTTTGTTTAGCATGGATAAGGATTCTATACTTTGTATCTAAGTATCTCTTGTTTTAAAATATTCTAAAAATTTGGAACATTTCTTCCCGGTTTCTTATGAAAAGGGGTTATAAAAGTTTAGGTGAACCATCCCAGTAAATAAATAAATATGGTAATAGACTTTTGCCTGTAGAAGTTAGGAACCATGGCAAAAAGAAATAATGGCCCTAGAAAAGAATTATAATCTGCTGGAAAATGGAGTGTAATGTTACTGTTAAAGAAGTCAGTATCCCATAACAAATGACAGAAAAGAATCTTGATCAGTTTGTTAGAACTCATTTAAAAGAGGATTTGGGCCTTCCAGATGATAAATACCTTCAACCTAATAGAACTCACAGAGTGGATTGGCTAATGAAGCAAACAGGTATCAAACTTATGTATTTGTTGCCATCACCATGTAGTAGTAAGCATCAATCTAAGGGCAACACACCATATAAGAAACATAATGCTGAAAAATTAAAATAATCAGTCTTGCTATATTACTCTGCAGATATGTATGAAATATAAGGAAACCGTGTTTGAAATGGACTGCAAGCCAAGGGGGCCTAGGAATATTTCACCTTCCTGGTCAAAGGGTTTGATTGCAGAAGACTTGCTAACAATGCAAGTAACCACTTGCACTGAGAGCAGGCTCAGAGCAGGTGTCTTAGTATCTGACCCCCGGCATAAGCCTGTTTACAGGTAGTCTTTGCACTAACCCCACATAACTAACTCTACTAAATCTCCTTCAATACCATATCCTACTTTATGTACCTACTATCTATGTTCTCTAATCTCTATTAATTTGTCTCTATTACTTGTAGGTCACTTCTTAATTGTATTAACTATTATGACTGCTATTATACATGTGATAAGTTTTGCTTTTTCCTGCCAAAATAGTACCAATAACTCTCTGTACCTAGATTGTTAATGTAAATTGTTGAATGTATATTTACTTGTTTTGGAGCTTTTCTCCCCAGGACTCCATTGAAAACGGGTTTTTTATGGCCCAATGGACTATCCTGGTAAACCATCTGCAATAAATAAATAAATAAATAAATAAATAAAGTAAGTCAATTACACTGAAAGCAACTGTTTTGGAATCTGGTCATAAGTCTAAAATAATGGGAGGTTGGACAAAGGCCCAAAGGCCCAAAAATTGGAATGGATTTTAAATATTGCTGTTATAAACTTAGAAAGTTACTAGAATAACGGGATTTGTAGTATGCATTTTCTGAAGGATGTGAAATCTGAAACTCAGATATATGCAATGACTTCAATCCTCAATCATATGCCAGAAAACTACAAATTTTTTGAAGAATAGCCCAAAATTATCAGGCAAAAATCTTGACATCTGAGAGGTATGCCTTCCTGCCTGACCTAATCATAGTTTTCAGAAATAACAAAGCTGTTTTGAAGATTGTCATTGAGGGCAGGCATATTTTCAGATTTATTTATTTATTATTTAGGCTGTGCTGGTGCAGCAGTAGTGTAGTCGCCTCACAGCAAGAGGTTTTCCCATTCGATTCTCAGCTGGAGTGCCTTCTGTATGGAGTCTGCATGTCCTCCCCGTGGTCAAGTGGCATTCGAAAGACATGCATAAATGGGCGTGCCTTAGTTGAAGGTTGGGCATCTAGCTGGCACCTTGGCACCATAAAAATCTACTGCCAATCGTTAGCGGACTAGAGTTCCTCCGTGGCAACCGCTACACCTTCCCCTTTCTACACCTGGGTGACAGGAAGCAGAAAGTTGTGGAAACCGGAATTATGGCGCATTATTGAGATGTATAAAAGATTTGGTGGAGCAATAGCATTTATTCTGATGAAGTTTCTGGCTCAGGAAATGAAAGCGCTTAATCTTTGAAACCTTTGATGCAATGTTTTATTATTTTTGTTTAATAAACTAGTTTCCTAACTTTCATGGATTGCAGAGTCTTGGTTAAGAACTGTCCGAAACACAGCATTTTGGGACTACCTTCATTGGTTCCTGTTTATGGGAAATTTGTGTGTTTTTACTGGTTTCTATATAAAGCACCAATTTTTTTTATGAACTTTTTTATTGTTAGAGATATGTGGATGTCAAATTTAAGACTGTTGTCAATCTCTCCACCAAGTAGTTTTGTGTGGACTGATGGAGAGATGGAGGTATTGTCTTTGGCAAGTATATTGAAGTGGGGGGTATTTGAGATAGATTTGGAGGGTTGGAAGATGAGGATTTTGGCCTTATTTGGATTGATGAGGAGCTGAGCATTGGATAGCCAGCTTTCAACAGATGAGAATGATTCTTGTGTAATCTGTTGGAGTTCTGGCACCTTGGCACCATAAAAATCTACTGCCAATCGTTAGCAGTCTAGAGTTCCGCTGTGGTGACCCCTAACCAGGAAAAGCCGAAAGAAAAACATTTACATTTGTTTACCAGGAAATTCTGATTGGACACAGGTCCTTTTTCAGCAGATGCCAGGGGAGCAAAGCTCCACAGTATGTACATGATAAATGATATACAATAAAAGTCACAGGTATGTATACAGTAATGGTGATGATGACATATATTGCACAGGAGCATATTTGATACAATTAAGTAAGAAGCACTAAATTTAAACATTGAAATAAACTAGTTGTGACACAGTACTAAATCGTCTAACAGCTACAAGTTAACAATACTAATAGACTAATGATTACTAAATCTAGGAAGGCAGAACTAGCAATTATTGACATTCAGTTCAGTTTTATAGTGGTAGAGGATTACTTTATCTAAGCAGGGATGAGAGAGAGATAGAGAGAGAGCAGAAGGGGAGGAGGGAGGGGATGTTTAGTCAGGATTTAAGCAAAGACAAACCAGTGAGTAATTAGGTGTGATTTAAGTGCAGTCTTGAAAAGACTGTAGGAAGGTAGGATAGTTAAGGTGGGGGTAAAGGTTGTTATGGCACAGGAAAATAGAGCTACCCCTGCTGAGTTTTTGGCTTTTTTAACCTGGAGAGGATTTTTATTGCTGGAGCATAGGCGTTTGGAAGAGTGGTAGGGTTGGAGAAGTGTTCGTAGTGATGGGATTTTGACAGGGTGCTTTACATGTTTATGAGCAAAGGAGAGTTGATTCAGGTGTAGAAGTTGTGGGAGCTCGAACCAGTCTAGGTCTCTAAGGGAGACACAGTGGTGGCTGCGGTAGAGGGCACCAGTGGCAAATTTTGGAATTTTATTGTAGCAGGCTTCAAGTTTGTTTAAGTATGACTGTCTAAGTGAGTATGGGCAATGCAGAGCGTAGGGTGGAGATTAGTTAGGAATTGGCAATAGAGATTCTAGCTAGTTTGGTGAAGTATTGTCAGTTTCTATATAAAGCACCAAGTTTTGTTATGAACTTTTTTATTGTTAGAGATATGTGGGTGTCAAATTTAAGATTGTTGTCAATCTCTACACCAAGTAGTTTTGTGTGGACTGATGGAGAGATGGACGTATTGTCTTTGGCAAGTATATTGAAGTGGGGGGGTATTTGAGATAGATATGGAGGGTTGGAAGATGAGGAGTTTGACCTTATTTGGATTGACGAGGAGCTGAGCATTGGATAGCCAGCTTTCAACAGATGAGAATGATTCTTGTGTAATCTGTTGGAGTTCTGTTAGAACTCGGGCTGAGAAGATGAAGGTGGAATTGTCTGTGTACTGAATGAGGAAGGCATGTTGCTGATGGTGTGCAGGTTGTTGGTGAAAAGGAAGAAGAGAAGGGGGCCAAGGATGGAACCTTGTGGAACACTGAGAGTGACAGGGAGGTGAGGGGATAGATTGTTTTCCCAGACAATTGATTTCTGTGGCCTTGTAGATAGCTGTGGAACAAGTTGGTGGTTGGTTTGGAGAAAGAAAGGTTGGAGAGAGCAGAGAGTAGTAGTTCATATGATACAATGTCAAAGGCCTTAGATAGATCCAGAAATACAGCATAGGGGAAGAGGCCATTGTTTTTGTGATGGAGGATAGTGTTAGTGAAGACGGCAGGGCAGTAGTAGTGCTGTGATATGGCCTGAAGCCATGTTGGGTACTGGAGAGGAGATTATTGGTTAGGAGGTAATTAGAGACCTGTGAGCTGATACATTTTTTGAGTATCTTGGAGAGAGGGGCAGTAATTGGTGAGGTCCATAGAGGGGCCACCTTTGTGGAGTGGAATGATGTGGGATATTTTCCATAATGTGAGTAAATAAGATTCAGATATGGAGTGGTTAATTAAGATGGAAATAGGATAAGCAAGGACATCAGCTGCTATTTTTAGGTATTCTGCGGGCAGGTTGACAGCCGCCAGTTTTGTGAGTTTAAGTTTTGTCGGGAGTGTTTTTATGTAGGAGGTGGGTACTGTGGAGAAGAAGAAAGCAGGGAGGGGTGGATTAGGGTTGAGTGTGGGGGGAGCTGATGTAGGGAAGTGTTTTCTGGTTAGGGATAGTACGGTTTTGGTGAAGTGTTTGTTGAAGGAGTCAGCTATGCTGCAGGACGAGGGAGGGAGGGATGGATGGCAGAGGAGTGTCTAATTTCCCAGGACAGAGGATAGAGTTAGTTATGGACCAGAATTGCTTAGGGTTGTTTTGGGAAGAGTTTAGGGAAGTCTGATAGTAAAGGGCTTTGTCTATTTTTACCTGCTTTTTGACCTTGTTATGTAGTTCAAGGAAGAATTGCCTATCTGAGGGTTTTTTAGTTATATGCCAGGATTCCCATGCTTTATCCTGGTTTTCATTATGCCCCTGGCATTTTTTTGTAACCAGGGGAGCTCTTAGTTCTGATTTTGGTGTTTCTTAATGGGGGCATGGGTGTTTAGGATGTTGAGGAAGGTGCTGTTAAAGAAGTGGACTGCTTTGTCCAGGTTGAGGTACTTTAGCGGTAACCAGTTAATTTTCCGGAGGGAGGAGGTGAAGCAGTGGGGGTTGAAATTAGCTTTGTTACAAATTAGTCTGTGAGTAATGGGCTTGGTATAATTTATGTGATGTCTTAGTAGGAAGGTTGGGGAATGGTCGCTGAGGCAGTCAGGTATGCAGCCTGCCAGGTAAGAGTGAGGGTCTTTGTTAACTAAGATCCAATCAAGAATGGTGTGATTATTAGGGTTTTTATTAATCCAGGTGGGGGATTGTATTAGCTGTGAGAACCCATGGAGATTTAGGTGGAGGGCTGGGTGGTTGCTATTGCAGGATAGCCAGTTGATGTTACAGTCACTAAGGATGACAGTTTCTTGGGGAAGGGTGAGACTGGCCCAGCTCAGTAGGTTTTCAAGCAGAGGTATATTTTGGCCTGGTGGGAAATAGCACCCTATAATGTTAATTGCTTTTTTTGGGTTTATTATGAGAGTGGAGTACAGGATTTCTTCCCTGTCAACTGGGGAGCTGATTTGCTAAGATTTTGGATACTGAGGTGGCATTTATGCAACAGTGCCACACCGCCTCCTTTCTGGATAGTCTGTCCTGGCGAAGGATGTTATATCCAGGTGGGAGTATTTCCTCACTTTTTGATGTGAGGTTTGAGCCAGGTTTCATTTAGCATGAGAATGTCTGGAGAGTACAAGCTGATGTTTGCATGGAGCTTTTGGATTTTATTACAGATGCTTTTGGTGTTAAGAGACATAATGAGGAGTTCAGATGGCTTTTTGCTGCTTGTGATTTGGGTGATGGGGGAGTTATTTGGAAGAAGGTTTGGAGAGGGGTTAGTGATGCAGGGACCAAGGCTGGGGTGTATGTCTCCACTAAGGGCAAGTTTAGAGAGAGTGTTAAGAATATGTTTTATGGAAGATGCAATCCTAGAACAATTGATTTCTCAGACTGATGAGGGATACGAAAAAATGGGCAACCAAAAGTGGTGACATAGTGCCGTCATTCACAGTACCTCATTAGGTTGCAAGAAACAAAGCAGGGGAAGACAGCTAAAATCCAGTATGAGGGGAGGATCAGTCAGATACCTGTTGAAAGTAAGAAGAAACATTGCACACAAATTGGAGGAACAACAGCAAGGAAACCAGTGAGATAAATGGGAGGGGTTAGACAATGTTGTAATGGTTAAAGAATTTACCTCACAGACACAAGGTACAAGGTTTGATTCTCACCTTGAAAAGCATGCCTAGGCATATAATAACCTAAACCTCTAGGGTTGTTATTTCAGTAATCAGTTATAAAACTAATTATATCAGACAAAAATATTCTTCCAATTTACTTATTTATTGCTTTCGTTTACAGGGAGAGTCTGACTGGAAAGCAAGTCCCATTTTCAGCAATGGCCCAGGAAGAAAAGCTCCAGTATACACACTCAGTTACATAATTTAAACAATCAGTTACATAATATAATATAATATAATATAATATAATATAATATAATATAATATAATATAATATAATATAATATGACATACAGACATTTTGGTGGTACAGTTTAATATATTCAGAGCCACAGTAATATAATAAGGGACTATATTTACTCATTGAAGGTTCTTTCATGAAACATTCACTTCAGTGAGATGGAGAAAGTAACTAGTGGACCAACATTTCCCTGTCTCACACATCGCAGCATTTCAAACCCATCCAGGTAGGGGGTTGCACCCCCCCCACACACACACACACACCTACCCAATGTGGGAGGAAAACTCAAAGGTCACACTGCAGTGTTAAAAAGGGAAAATTCCTGATGTGGTCCAACTACTTGCCCTTTTCTCCACTATAGTGCAGTCTTGGAGTTGGCATATATAGTTTGGGTGTGCAGGAGGGTGCTGCACCCTACCTGCATGGGTTTGATATATTCCAGTCCTTGAGTCAGGGATTTTTCTCCATCTCACACTATCGCTGAAGTGAATGTTCAATTAATGACCATTTGATGTGTTGTTTTCGCTCATCGGAGGTTTGTTGAAAGAACCTTCGATGAGTAAACATAGACCCATATAATAATACTTAGGCACATAGCATTGGGTTGGGATATCTGCAGTTGAAGCTATAAATATCTTTAACATTGAAACTGCATACCAATATAAGTTAGAGAAATACAAGTGGTTATAGGAGCAGAAATAACAGGAAGGAAAGAAGGAAACCAGTGGAGAATAAAATAAATTGAGTAATCTGGATAGAAGGAGAATTAGTTAAGGAGAAATATTTATATAAACACTAAAACTATATATGAAGGTGGAGGGAAGTTTTAAGAAAGTATGGGGTAGAGATGTTGGTTGGGAGGGTGGGTTAGCTTAGTACTAATCTATGAATCTATGAATCTATGAATCTATGTTGTGGAGGTTTAGAAAAGAAAAATTGTGGATGGAGTTGGGAGAGGGGAGTGGGATCAGATAGGAGTGTTACAACATTTGCAAAGTTTGGTGCAGCATGTTGGGGGAGAAAGAAGGCAGTACAAGTTAAGATAAGAGAGGTGGGGAGATGAGATGAAGGTAATACAAAGAAAGATAACAGATGTGGTGAGAAGAGAGGAGATAAGATAGTGAGAAATACAAGTGGGATGAGGAGTTAGAAAGGGAGACTGGGAAGTAGAGGAATGGTGAGATGAGACAGGAGAGTAAGCTGTGGAGAGGCAGTGCGAGATAAGGGAGGCTGGGTATGAGCAACTAGATCTGTAGGACGTAGGGAGGGACACGTGTGATAAAGAAGGAACATGTGGCTTAGTCAGGGTGGCTGCAGAAACACTACCATGAGGAGTTAAAGTGCTGTTTTAGGTTGTGCTTGAAGCTGGAGAGGGTGTTATTCAGCTTAAGTGACAGAGAGATGTTATTCCATTGTTTGGCAAAAAATGCAGGGTAAAGAGAGTCACCATCAGTGTTGTTTGACTTAGTGGTAGTTAGAAGTATTTTATTGCTAGAGAGTAAATGCCGGAGAGGGGTATATTTCTGTAGAGTGTGTTGAAGAGAGGAACAGTTTTCAGGTTTGTTTATAATGCTGTAATAATTACTAATTGAGAGCATTTTAGGTAACGTGCTAATTACAGCTTGTTTAGTTGTGTCTGGATAAGGCAGTGGTGGTTATGGTTAGGTAAGCTGCATGAAAACTAGGCTATTTTGTTATAGCAGGCCTGAAGTTTATTTTTTTAGAGTTGTATGTCAGTTGGTAAAAGTAGAAGTGAGGGGAAGAGGTAAGAAGATACTGGAGTTTTTCTAGAGGAGTCTGAGAAAAAGCTTAGAGCAGAAGAGGAAACCAAGCTTTTGGTGGGTTTTTCTGATGGCTTGATATATGTGTAGATCAAATTTTAAGTTATTCTCATGAGTCATCCCAAGTAATTTTGTGCTGGGTGCTGTCTCATTTGGTGTTTTAGATAATGTAACATGGAAGGTTTCTTTTGGGGTAAAAAGAGTTTTAGGAGTAAAGAGCATAAGTTTTTTTTTTTTATTTTATTTACATTAAACACAAGATACATAGTCAGGAATCAAATGAGGAGAAGCAGTCTTGGGGGAGTTTTTAAAGCTGGTGAGGCTTTGAGCTGTACATACAAGGGTGGAATCATCTGCATATTATACAAATGACAAGAGAGGGACTGCTTTATGGAGGTCAGTGATAAAGATGTTGAACAGTAAGAGGCATAGAAGTGAGGTTTGGGGTATGTCTACAAAGACTGCCAAGAAGAACGATAGTTCTTGTTTCCATTTTTCAGCTTGAAATCGGTCGGTAAAATCGTTGTAGAACCAAGATAGAGATTTATTTATTTATTTATTTATTGCAGTTGGTTTACCAGAATAGTCCATTGGGCCACGAAGAACCCGTTTTCAATGGAGTCCTGGGGAGAAAAGCTCCAAAAAAGAATAAATGTACATTAACATTTGACAATAATTTCTAGGTACATTGTAGTAAAAGAACATAAGCAAAATATAAAAGTTTGTTGCAATTTGATAGTAACAGCCTTGGTATATGCTATAGAATCAACAAACACAAACATAGGAGAAGATTAATAAGCAAACATAGAAGATGAAAACAGTAGGTTATGGTATTAAAGGGCATGTAGTAGAGTTGGTTACATAGTAGAGTAGGTTATGTGGGGTGGGTGCATGAGCACTCCCATAGAGATGCTAGGTGTGAGAAAAGAGATTTCTTGAAGGTAGAGTGATTAGTGGTAATGCGGATGTTAGGTGGAAGAGTTCCAGAGGCGAGGCTGAAGGAAAGAAGGTTTTTGCCTGGGGGATGAGTGGGTTTGTGCACTTCTAGTAGATTCTGATTATTGGACCTTAGGACTCTGTTTGGTAGGTGCATTTTAAGGGCAGAAGAAAGGGATGGACAGTTGGAGGGGTTTAGAATCAGCTTGTGGGCTAGAGTTAGTTGAGTGTAAGTGAGATAGTTGGGAAGTTCTAGCCATTTTAGTTTTGGAGGGAGATACAGTGGTGAGTGGAAGACCTATGAGAGGTGGCAAATTTAGCAATTTTGTTATAACATGAGGAGAGCTGTTTTTTTAAGGAGGACTGAAGATTTGTAAGTAGAGGGGCACCATAGAGAAGGGAGGGATAAGAAAGGAAGTAGCTAGAGTGGTTTAAGTGGTGGAGGTAAGATAGGCATTTTGTCTATACAGCATGCCAAGTTTTTGATGTGTTTTGATGTTTTGGAGGTGGGAATTAAATTTTAGCTGGTTGTCGATCTGGACTAGTTTGGTGTCTGACACTATTTCGAGAGGTAGGTTATTTTGACTGGTAACTAAGAATGAGTTAATGTTGGGGGGGAGTGAGTTTAGAGGGAGTAAATAACATTAATTTGGTCTTGGTGGCATTGAGAGCTAGATGATTTTTTAGCATCCATTGCTCTGTGGAGGAAAAGGCATCTTGAGTAAGTTTTTGTAGTGTGGGGATAGAAGAGGCAGAGCAGATGATAGTAGAATCATCAGTATATTGGATGATGCTCGAGAGGGGGATAGATTTGTAGAAGTCATTAATAAAGATATTGAAGAGTAGAGGACCCAGTATGGAGCCTTGTGGAACTCCAGTAGGGTATTTAGGTAAGAGGAAGTTGCTTTTTCCATTTAACAGCTTGATTTCTGTTTGATAGATAGCTAGAGAACCAGTTCAAAGAGGAGGTAGAGAGGTAGAGTTTGGAGAGTTTTGTTAGGAGCAGACTGTGAGAGATAGTAGGCTTTTGAAAGATCAAGGAGTATGGTGGAAACAATTTGACCTGAGTCACGGGCTTTGTTGTGATTTCAAGAAAGGAGAGAAGGGCAGTCATGGTGCTATGATTAGGTCTGAAACCGTGTTGTGTGGGGTGATAAGTTTGTTATCTAGAAGATGAGGAAGAAGTTGGAGTTGTACACATTTTTCAAGGATTTTTGAAATGGGGACAGGATGGCTATGGGACGGAAGTTATTAATGCTGTTATTGTTACCACCTTTATGTAATGGTATGATAAATGCTTGTTTCCAAATTTGGGGAACTGTGCCTTCTTGTAGGGCGATTAATTAAGATGCTGATGGGATAGGCAAGGCTTTCAGCAGCAATACTGAGAAAGTAAGATGGGATATTATCAGGAGCATTGGTACAAGGTTTCAATTTTGAAGGAATTTCTTAATGGTAGCAGTAGGAATGGGATTTAAAGTGAAGAGAGTGCAGTCAGGGGTGTTGAATTCTGGGGTGGTAAGGATGAGGGTGGGATTTGTGTAGAGTAGGGGATAGTGGGATTAGTGGGTGGTGGGTATGGAGTGGATGCAGAGATATCGGGGTGGGTGAAGGGGTGTTAGGTGTTGGGGAGGAGATAGAAAAAGAGGAGGTAAGTTTGAAAATAGAGTCAATGAAGAAGGAGTTAAATTGGGTGGCTAAGTCTAGTTCTGGAGCATTTGGGTCTGGGGTGGGAGTATCTGGTTTGCTGGGGTGGAGGATAGAGAGATTCCTTTCCAGAATTTTTGAGGTTGTTTTGTTATGGTTTTGGAGTGTATAGTAATAGTTCCGTCGATCACAAGAGATATGTTTCTTAACTTTGTTGCGAAGCATTTGTATTATGTTTTGGAAGCGTGCCCATGCTTTGTCTCTATGCTTCATTGTAGAAAGAGTAGTTTTAGATAGCCAAGGGGCTGATTTAGCTTTTATTCTCTTAGTCCATGGGAGCTTGAGAGTCAAGTACTTTTAAGAATGTTGAGTTAAAGTATGAGGCATTGTCTAGAGGTAGTGTTTTAGACAGGTCCAATTTACTGCTTTAAGTGAGTTAGAAAAGGTTATTGGGTTGAAGTTTTTGGTCACGGATAGTAATGATGTTGTGGGTCTGTTGATGGATAGTGGGAAATCGGTGGGTAAAGGTGGGTAGGTGGTCACCTAGTGGGTCGGGAAGGATACCAGTGTTGGTGAAATAGTGGGGATGGGAGACTAGAATCCAATCCAATATACTCCCAGTTGAGGGTTATTGGCTGGGTAGGTGGGCAAGTTGATTAGTTGTGAGAAATTGTAGAGGTTGATATTGTTGGTGTTTGCAGGAGCCTGGATAGAGGCCCAGTTAATGTTTACATCTCCAAGGATTATGGTTTCATTGCTAATGTTACTGGATAGCCAAGAGAGTATATGTTCAAGTGTAGAGATGTTATCTCCTGGGGGATATAGAGGAAGCTATACATATGTGTTTGTGATTATTGATGTGTAGAAGAGTAAGGAGAAGTTCAGCGTTATTAAAATGTGGGATAGGTTTGTTGTAGGGAGAAACTACTAGGGATGAGGAATATAAAAGTGCTACTCCTCCGCCCTTTCTGAGAGGTCTATCCTTTTTGATGATTGAGTAGTTAGGGGGAGTTATTTCAGAGTCCTTGATATGAGGTTTTAGCCAGGTTTCAGAAATAGTCAAGATGTCAGGTTTATTGTGTATAAGCCAAGCATGAAGGTTTGGGACTTTGTTAACGATACTTTCAGTTAAGGAAGTGAATAATAAGGATTTAGTTGTGGTGGTTATAGAGGCAGGGCCTGGGTTGGGATGGATGTCACCTGATATGAGAGTACATATCAGGTTAGGTATAGAACAGTTTAGGTGAATAGATAGCAGTGTGGTGAGATTGTGGTTTGTGGTGAGATAGAGGAGTTTACTAGTGGTTATGGGAATTGAAATTGTGTGATGGGAGATAAGTTTGTATCGATAAAGAAGGAGGTTGTCTGAGGGGTATAAGTGGGGGGAAATAAGAGAGTATGATTGTATTGGGGGTGAGTTATGGTGGTTAGTTATGTGAAAGGATTGGAGGGTGAAGGAAGTAGTGGGCTGGGAGAGATGGTGGAGATAAAATAAGGAGAGGAGAAGTAGTAGTGGAAGGTAGATGAAGGAGTATTTAGGAAGCATGTTATAGAAGAGTGACAGTAGAAAGTAATGGAATGGTGTTGTAAGGTAAAAAGGAGATAGTATAGAGGAAGTGAAAGTTATGTTAGAAGTAAGTAGAGTAGTGTTAGTTATAGAGGGGTGTGGTCAGGAAGAGGGAAAGGAGTAGGATTGGTTAACAAGTTGAAAGTGGGGAGTAGAGTGTCTGTTGGTTTTGGAGGGAAAAAAGGAAGGTGTGGCAGGAGATATGAATACTGATTGGAGTAGAATGGGAGTGGGAGTGTCTGTTGGAGGGATAAATGGGGGTGGGAATTGGGGGCAGGGTAGGGGAGGGAGTGAGCCACTAGGAGGGACGACAATGGGCTTCAAGAGCAGATGAATGGGACAGGCCCTAAGAGGCTAGTTCTATGAGTAATTTGTGATGGGACACAGTGGTGAATGCCTTGGACATATCAAGTAAGAGTGATGATACCAAGTTGCCAGCATTTCTATTCTATTGACGGCATTTCCTGAAGCCATGCTTGGTGGGGGTAAGTAGATTGTTACTGATGAGATGATGTAGAAGTTGGACATGTATGCATTTCTCTATGATTTTTGACAAGAGCAGTAGAATAGCTATGGGTCTGAAATTAGAGATAAGTGATGGGCCCACTTTGATGGGGTCTATATTGAATGTTTTAACATTCCAAATTTCGACTCTCATATGGTCAACACCATATGATCGAATTTTTGAATGTTCAAACTTTGTAACGGAGATCTCCCTACAGCACGGAATGGGAACATTTCCCTTTTCTGCAATGTAGTGCAATCTTGGATTTGGTATATTTAAAATGCAGGGGGTGTGGGGAGCACAGCCCCCCACATGGTGGATGCAGGGGGGCTTGCCCCCTCCTTAAATCATTCAGGTAGGTGTTTTGTGTAGTTTATTTTTTTTATTAGATATTAGAACTTTTGAAAGTTTGATTATATGGTATCGACCATATGACAGTCGAACTTTCAAATGTTCAATTATCTAATATAGACCCCTTTAATGGAGTGGTACAATGTGTGATTTTTTTTTCCACAGTACAGGAACATAGTTGTCTGTAATAGATTGGTTTATAACTATAGATATGGAGTATGATGTAGCATCCGCTGCTAATTAAAAAAACTCACTGTGTAACTTGTCGGTGGGTGGCCGCGGTGGTGCAGCAGTTAATGCTGCCACCTCACAGCAAGAGGTTCTCCAGTTTGATTCTTTGCTGAGGTGCCTTCTATGTGGAGCCTGCATGTCCTCCCTGCGGTCATGTGGGATTCCTCTGCGTGCTCCAGTTTCCTCCCACATCCCAAAGACATGCTGTAGGTAGATTGGACAATCTAAATTGGCCCTAGGTGTGAGTGTGTGCATATGTGTGCCTTCTGTGGAAGGTTGGGTGCTGGACTGACAATTCAACACTGTAAAAACTCTGCTGCCAATCATTCTGCAGACCAGCTATTTTTTGTGGCTTTAAGGTATGTGGAAATAAGTTAATCTTGTTTAAACAATAATTGCACCCCAGTTTGCAGTTGTCTGCAAACTTTGTGAGCCACAATCGCTTAGTTTTGACCTGAACTTCTGAGAAGTATATACCAAACAGTAGGGGGCCCAGGACTGACCCCCTGGGGTACCCTACTAATAACTGTGGTACCCTACTAATAACATGTCTGGCGGTTGATGTGGAGTTGCCAGCTTTGATAGTGTGAGTTTGTCAGCCAGTTGGCAACCCATCTTAAAACAAAGAGGTTTACATTCAGTTTGCTAAGTTTATCAGTAATGCCTGAGTGTGAGATTGTGCTGAAAGCTTCTGTCAGGTGCAAACCATCTCTGGCAAAGTAATGAGGTATGACTTCCTAGGCTGACAGGAACTGGATCACTTTGAATGACACTGAAAACTAATCCAATTATTGAAATTAATAATTTTGTGTTTATACTGTGGCATCATTCTAGGTGAGGGTAGTATGTTACTCAAGGCTAGGGGCATCCGTGCCTGGGAAACATGCTCAGAGAGCTCAATCATGTCTCTCTTCATATAGTCCAATAAGGTATGTCTCAGGTCGTTCACTCCAACATGAACTATGACAATGTCATAATGGTACTTATTGCTAAGAGACATGAGTGCATGCATGATCTGACGAATCCTGGCATCATGTGGTATAATTGAGTATAACATCCCATTCAGAATGTACCATACAAAGCACCTGCAGCAGTTGGACAGACCTCAGTGGTTTCTAACAAAGAAGATCAAGAATCTGCAGCACATGCCTTACATAGACTGACTAAAGTCCCTGTCACTATATTCTGTAGCACATAAACTTCTTAGGGGAGACTTATGTCTGGCCTACAGAGTAATCTCAAACTCAAGCCTAATGAACTTGCTGCATATTCATAAATCAAACAGGACTAGGGCTACCAATTCCAGGGACCTAAATAAGGCCTGTGACTTAAATAGTACATGCTGAAAGGACAGGTTTATCTCACAACTGCCACATCTTTGGAATAGGCTACCAATTCATGTGAAACAGAGCAACTCTATGACACTGTTCAAGAGGAACCTAGACAAATGGATGGGGGCACCATAAATTCTTACCAGGGATAGCACCCACTACCTTCCTGTACATGGGCAGTCATCACGAAATGCAATCTTGGGTATTGACTAGCATTTCTATGGTATTATATTGGGATGAAATGGCTAGGCTTTAAATGCCCTCTAGGTCGATAGCCTAGTAATCTCCTATGATCATATGATCCTATGATCCAGTCCTGTTACTGAGTATTCACCAGTGATAAGAGTTACTGTCCTTTTTAGCCTCTCTCTCCAAATCTGTGACAGACAATGGTTACTGGTAATGAAACTAGGCAGACACTGGAGAGAGAGATGCATGCCATGACAGCAAGTGCTTTCTGTACTCTATCAAATGATAAACCCCAAATTCCTTCTGATTACAGTTAAAAATGCCAGACTTTAATTTCATATTAGTTGTCTTGAAAATAAGTGTTGATGTAAAACATGTTGTTTTACTAACTTTTTGATTGAATTAAAGTAGTATTTAAAACTTGTCCCTGATTTTGGGCCGTTAATCCTCCATTATGTTTGGCTTGTCCAGAATTCTTGGGTAAAGAAGTTGACAGGTATGGACTTGATGTTTCATTCTGATTTGTAAAGAAACTAAGCTGCCTTGAGGTGGGGGAAGGGGGAATTGATATTTTTCATCAATAGCCTTTACTGATATTTTTCGTTAATTGTAAACTTACTCTACATATCTTTTTTTACAGTATTAATAAATAAAACTAGTTCTATATCAAATAATGTTCACACAGCAACAGGGCAGCTGACCACATGTAACAATGTTTGGTCTGTATTCTGGACCCACTCTTACTCAAGATCCAGCTTTCTCCATTATCATCCAAATTCTGAAACTGTATTATGCTAAATAAGTCTCATTACTCTGAAGTACAGTGTTTCAGAGTTCATAGGTTCATAGGTTCATGCTAGGCTATCTGCCCTAGGGCATTTATAAGCCTAGCTAGAGTGTGTTTGGCTTTCGCCACCCATTTTAAATTAATTTTGCTATGCCCTTTTTCGAGGTTAGTATACTGTGCCTCTGTCTAACAGTGACACATAAGTGATAACTGGGGTAAACCTACGATCTCCCATCTCATCAAGATTCCTCTTGAAAAGAGTCAATGAGGGACTCTGCCTAACCTGGACTGGGATTTTATTCCAGAGTGACGGGAGCCTCTAGGTTATGAATCTGTCCCTCCAGCATGTCCTATTTATTTCATTGCTGAGGTTCAAGTCTCTTGAGCGCGTAGCTCGATGGGATTTGGATTTTCTGAGGTACAGCATGTGAATTAATTCCGGGTTGGACATGGCTTTATACGTCAGGCACAGATCGCCTCTGAGCAGGCGGTATGCCACTGAGTAGAGCTGGAGTTTCTTTAACCGGGCAGCGTATGGCATCTGTTTGAGCCCTTTGATCCTCTTGGTGAGGTACTTTTGGGGTCTTGCCAGTTGCTGCAGGTGTCTGGTAAGGTACATCCCAAAAAGGGCATTGTACTCAATTATGGGCCTGATGAGGGATGAGTAAAGAGGCACGATGACCTCCCCTGATCTAGATGTGAATCTATTCATGATTAGGTGGGCTATATAAAATGTTTTTCTAACCACTTTGGCCACGTGGTTGTCAAATGAGAGATTGCTATCAATTTGGGTCCCCAGGTCCCTAATTACTTCTTCTGTACTTAATGGATTACCACCTATGTGGTAATTTGTGGGCACTTTGTTTTTGCCAAAGGGGATGACTATACACTTTTTGATGTTTAGCTTGAGGCCATGGCTCTGGCACCAGTTGTCTGTTTCTATGAGGCCCTTTTGGAGGATGCTTGTGTCGGCTGGAGAGTCGATTATGGTGCCCAGTTTGCAGTCATCTGCGAACTTGGTCAGCCACAGTCTTTCCATGTTGGCCTGTACCTCCGAGAAATATATACCGAACAAGAGAGGTCCCAGGACTGAGCCTTGTGGGATGCCACTTGTAACTGGTTTGGAGTCTGACATGGCTCCAGCAATTCTAACCATGTGGGTTCTGTCCTTGAGCCAGTTTGCAACCTATCTAGTGACATAGGGGTTTATATTTAAGCTGGTGAGCTTATCTATAATGCCGAGTGGTTTATTGTATCGAAGGCTTTTGCGAGGTCCAGGTAGGCTGTGTGGACCACCTTCTCCTTGTCAATGGCCTTGGTGACTGTTTCAAAGAAATCAACCAGATTTAAGAGGCAGGATCTGCCCTTAACAAAGCCGAACTGGGTAGGATCCAGTGTCTGTAGGTCCCCAATATCTTTATTTATGAGGTCCATGATGATCCTTTCTATAGCTTTGCAGACCAAGCTAGTCAGGCTTATGGGGCGATAGTTTCCAGGATCCGTTGAGGCACCACCTTTGTGGAGAGGGACCACTGTTGCTGTATGCCACTCTTTGGGTACATATCCTGTAGTAAGGCTGAGATTGAACAGTAGTTTTATGTTTGGGTTTAGCTCTTCTTGGAGTTCATGTAGGACGCAGCCCGGGACACCGTCTGGTCCCATTGATGCTGTGTTTTTTGCTTTGGAGAGGGTGGCTCTTACCTGAGCATCTGAGATGTCAGGGGGACAGCACTCTGCTGGGATAGATATTTGCCCTTTTGGTGGGGAGGGGGGGGAGAAGTTCATAGGTGCATATGTTCATACTAGGCTATCTGCCCTGGGGCATTTATAAGCCTAGCCCGATTGTGTTTGGCTTACGCCACCCCTTGATTTGAGTATACTGTGCCCTTTTTAAAGTTTAGTTTACTGTGCCTCTGTCTAATAGTGACACGGAAATAATCCCTGGGACAAACCTACGATCCCCCATCCACTCATCAAGATTCTTCTAGATGAGAGTCAGTGAGGTGCTCTGCCTAACATGAATTGGAATTCTATTCCAGAGCGAAGGGAGCCTCTGGGTTATGAATCTGTCTCTCCAGCATGTTCTATTTATTTCTGTGCTGAGGTTCAAGTCCCTTGAGCGCGTGGGTCTAACGGATTTAGATTTACTGAGGTGGAGCATGTCCATTAATTCTGGGTTGGACATAGCTTTATATGTCAGGCATAGATCACCTCGAAGTAGGCGGTATGCAACTGAGTAGAGCTAAAGTTTTTTTTAACCGAGCAGCATATGGCATCTGTTTGAGTCCCTTGATCCTCCTGGTGAGGTACTTTTGGGGTCTTTCTAATTGCTGCAGGTGTCAGGTAATGTACATCCCAAAGGGTGCATTGTATTCTATGATGGGCCTGATGAGGGATGAATAAAGGGGCACGATTACCTCTCTTGATCTAGATGTGAATCCTTTCAGGATGAGGTGGGCTATGTAGAAGGTCTTTCTAACCACTTTGGCAATGTGGTTGTCAAAGGAGAGATTGCTATCAACTTGGGTCCCCAGATCCCTAATTACTTTCTCTGTACTTAATGGGTTGCCACCTATGTGGTAATTTGTGGGCACATTGTTTTTGCCAAAGGGTATGACTATACACTTTTTGGCATTTAGCTTTAGACCATGGCTCTGGCACCAGTTATCCATGTGTGCGAGAATTTTTTGAAGGATGTTTGTGTCAGCTGGAGAGTCGATTATGGTGCCCAGTTTGCAGTCATCTGCGAACTTGGTGAGCCATAGTCCTCCCACATTGGCCTGTACCTCAGAAAAGTAAATAGCGAACAAGAGTGGTCCCAGGACAGAACCTTGTGGGATGCCACTTGTGACCGGTTTTGAGTCTGACATGGCTCCAGCAACTTTGACTCTGTGGGTTCTGTCTTTGAGCCAGTTTGCGACCCATCTTGTGACATAGGGGTTTATATTTAGGCTGGATAGCTTATCTATGATGCCCGAGTGGGGTATTGTGTCAAATGCCTTTGCAAGGTCCAGATAGGCTGTGTGGACTACCTTCCCTTCATCTATGGCCTTGGTGACTGTTTTGAAGAAGTCGACCAGGTTTAAAAGGCAGGATCTGCCCTTGATGAAGGCAAATTGGGTAGGATCTAGTGTCTGTGGGTCCTCAATGTCTTTGTTTATGAGTTCCATGATGATCCTCTCCATAGCCTTGCAGACTATGCTAGTCAGGCTTATGGGGCGATAGTTTCCAGGGTCCGTAGAAGCGCCACCTTTGTGGAGTGAGACCACTGTTGCTGTACGCCATTCTTTGGGCACATATCCTGTAGTGAGGCTGAGATTGTACAGCAGTTTTACTTGAGGGATTAGTTCTTCTTGGAGTCCATGTAGGACGCAACCCGGGACACCATCTGGTCCCATGGAAGCAGTGTTTTTTGCTTTGGGGAGGGCGGCCTTCACCTGAGCATCAGAGATGTTTGGAAGGCTGCACTCTGCTGGGATAGATACTTGTTCTTTTGGGGGGGAGGGGGTGGAGAAGTTTGCACTGAACCTGTCTGCCAGGATATTGGCGATGTCTGTGGGTTCAGTGTATTTTTTGTTGTTTAGAATCATCTCAGAACAAGTCTGGGAGTTGCATCCCAGGTTCCTAACATAACTGAAACAAGCCTTATGATTGTCTTTAGTGTCCTGTGCAATTTTTCTTTCGAAGCTGGCCTTGGAGGATTTTATGAGGGATCGTAATTTTTTGCTAGTACTGATCAGAGATGCCTTCCCTTTTAGGGATTTTGCTCTGTCATGTAGTAGCTTCCTCCTTCTGTTGTAAAGTTTATTTATGGCTGGGGTCCACCAGACTGGGCACCTGCCTTTGGATGATTGGGTCTTGATTTTGTTTGGGATAGCATGATCCATGCATTCCTGGAGATGTCCGTAGAATGCGTTTATATAGGATTCTGCAGTTTGGGCCGTAGTTTCCACTGGCCCTGGGGCCTTGAAGGATTCCACTTCAGTTTTGAGAAGTGTGAAGTTCACTTTTAAGAAGTTTTTCACTGTGGTTTTCTGGGCTGGGGGTGGATATCCAGTGAAATTAATTTATGGTCTGATCTTACCAATGAGGGATATACTTCTGGTATGGAGCATGGAGTCCCCATGTTGGTAATGATCAGGTCTAGTATGTTTTCCCCTCTTGTGGGAGTGGTGACTAGTTGTTCCATAGCATTTGAGTTTATAAATTCCAGAAACCTTTGGGCTAAGGTGCTGGGGCTTGAGTAATGCTCCCAGTCTATGTTTGGGTAGTTGAAGTCACCCAATATAATGGTGTTTGGAGAGATCTTCATGTTCTCCAATGTTTTCAGGAAAGCCGAGTGGGATTCCTGACTTTGAGAGGGTGGTCTGTAGGATGCTATAAACTGAAAAGCAGTCTTGCCCACTGTCAGTTGCACATGGATGGTCTCCGATACTTTGTGTAATGCCACTAACCTGGAGGTGTGGATATCCTTGATAAATATGGAAACTCCCCCTCCTTTTGTGGTTCTGTCCGGGTTTTGGGGCCAAAAAGCATGATATGAGGTATAACCTGGTAGTGCTGGGGTGCTCTCTGGAGCCTTGAACCAGGTTTCTGTCACTGCACAGATATCGATGTTCTCCATACTGAGGAGAGCTTGAGTGCATGCATCTTGAGGTTAAGACTTCTTAGCATTACCCTTAGTTTTTTGTTCCTTGTGCTGTCTATGGAGGTGGGATTGACTTTTGAGCCTTGCCTAAAAAAGGCACTATGGGGGTAGCAAGAGCCTTTGCCAATATCCAAAAGCCCAGGGGTGACAGGTGCAAGCCGTCCCTAGCTGTCGAGCATGTCATCCCAGGATGACAGACACTGGATCCCCTTGAATGACACCAAAATTTTAGCCAATTGTTAAAATCTATCATTTTGTCTTTATACTGTGGCATCATTCTAGGTGAGGGTAAGATGCTGCTCAAGGTCAGGGTCATACCGGCCTGGGCTACATGATCAGAGAGCTCCTCTATGTCTCTTTTCATGTAGTCGAGGGAGGTATGTCTTAGGTCATTCACGCCAGTATGTACAATGACTGAGTCATATTTGTATTTGCTTTGGAGTGACTTGAGTGCTTGCATTATGTGGCGGATCCTAGCACCCGACAGGCAGCTCACTGTGACCTTCTCTTTATTCAGCCTGGTGAGTGGGACGTCAGTGTGTCTGACAATAGAGTCACCTATTACAAGAGTATCAGGTGTGTTATTCAGCCTTAAGGGCTGTGACTGCTTGGCACACTGACTTTCTGTGCTATGTGTTGTACGTGTTTTGTTTTGGGGTAGCGTTTGCTTGGATATCTGCTTTGGAGGTCTCTGTTGCTTAGGTAGATTTTTATTTAGAGCCTCCGAGTATGTTTTTGTGTTTTTATGTGTTTGGTTCACTGTTGTGCTGGGACTATGTGATACTGGAATTCTGTTGTGTGAGGTTACCTTCTCCTCCTGACTGGTTACACCAGTTTTGAGATGAGAGAGCTCAGCCTCCAGTTTGGCTATATGGTTGCATCTCTAACATATATTTGAACCTGTTTGGAGGAGGAGAGGGTTGTCCGTGTACATGAGACAGTTGTAACATTGCCTCAAAATTCCCAGATTCACCAGCTGGACTGGAGAGAAAACCATTGACTGACCTTTGGACATGCTAGAGTAATATAGGGAACTGAATTAAAACGGATCAGTAGGGGACAAGGTAATCGTAGAAAGTATAAGAGTAAGTAGTGCTTATGGTTTATTAGTGCTAACTTGTAAGATTACTTATTTGGACCAGTGAGGGGCCTTAGAATGAGAATATGGTGTTTAATTTGAGAGATAGAGCAGTTCTAAGAGAAAAAGTGAAGAGCAGACTTTGTGGAGCCAGGAATAGTTTAAACCCAATTAGGCGGCGCAGCCCGATGTTGCGCTATGTGCAAAAACGCGCAAAACCACACAAAAGAGGGTTTTAAGAGAAGGAGATCAAGGAGTTTGGAATTGACCCAAAATGGCCAATAAAACTACAGTTTCAAGGCAGTAACCACTCCCACAGGGGCAGGCAGGCTGCTCAATGGTTATCACTGCCACTGATGAACACAGAGACTTCCCTTTAGCCCAAGCAAACAATGGCCTCCAAGAAACTTACAAACAGTTCAGAACAGCAAATCTGTAACTGAACTTTTTTAAATCTCAGAAAAGTGGGAAAAAAGCAAGATTTTTTGTTTTTTGTTTTTTTTAAGGAAAGCAGAGGTTCACAAGTATCAACAAGTTAGAACAGTGCAGTAAATGACCCCACACTTGAGTGCTAGGCCAGAGACAGATAAAATGCAAGTTTTAAGAAAAAAACAATTTTAAGAATAAGTGCACGCAGGAAATTCAGTAATCAGCTCTAGGCTGTGTTCTAAATACAGTTACCAACACAGAAATCAAGTTTAACAAGCCAGAAAATGCTCAAAAGTAGACGGCAATGCAGAAAAACTTAACAAATAATCTGAAGCAAAATACTTAAAATCTCAAAAGTGGCTCCTTTCTTCTCTCAGCATTTTCTCCTCTTGGTGGGTGCTTCACCAACAGCCAACAAGTCCGAAAAGACGCCAAAACCACGAGGCAATCGGGTTTTAAGAGAGAGAGATCAAGGAGTTTGGAATTGACCCAAAATGGCCAATAAAACTACAGTTTCAAGGCAGTAACCACTCCCACAGGGGCAGGCAGGCTGCTCAATGTTTATCACTGCCACTGATGAACACAGAGACTTCCTTTTAGCCCAAGCAAACAATGGCCTCCAAGAAACTTACAAACAGTTCAGAACAGCAAATCTGTAACTGAACTTTTTTAAATCTCAGAAAAGTGGGAAAAAAGCAAGATTTTTTTTTTTTTTTTTTTTTTTTTTTAAGGAAAGCAGAGGTTCACAAGTATCAGCAAGTTAGAAAAGTGTAGCTGAACCTGTCAGCTAGGATGATGGCAATGTCTGTGGGTTTGGTGTATTTTTTGTCATTTTGGACTAATTCTGAGCATATCTGGGAATTCCCACCCAGGTTCCTAACATAACTAAAGAAAGCCTTGTGATTATCCTTAGTGTCCTGTGCAATTTTTCTCTTGAAGCTGGCCTTAGACGATTTTATGAGTGCCCATAGTTTTTTGCTAATACTGATCAGAGGTGCCTTCCCTTTTTGGGATTTTGCTCTGTCATGTAGTAGCTTCCTCCTTCTATTGTATAGTTTGTTTATGGCTGGGGTCCACCAGACAGGACGTCTGCCTTTGGAGGACTGGGTCTTGGTGTTATTAGGGATTGCAGGATCCATGCATTCCTAAAGGTGTTCATAGAATGCGTTTATAAAGGATTTTGCGGTTTGGGCCATATTTTCCACAGGCCCGGGGGCTTTGAAGTATTCCACCTCGGTTTTGAGGAGTGTGAAATTTGCTTTAGAGAAGTTTTTCACTGTGGTTTTCTGGGCAAGGGGTGGGGTCGGGATGTGAATATCCAGTGAGATTAGTTTATGGTCTGATCTTACCAGTGAGGGATACACTTCTGGTCTGGAGCACAGAGTCCCCATGTTGGTGATGATCAGGTCCAATATGTTTTCCTCTCTTGTGGGAGTGGTAACAAGTTGTTCCATAGCATTTGAGTTTATAAATTCTAGGAACCTTTGGGCTAGGGTGTTGGAGCTAGAGTAATGCTCCCAGTCTATGTTTGGGTAGTTGAAGTCGCCCAATATAATGGTGTTTGGAGAGACCTTCAGTTTAAGTAGAAGCAAGGGTATACAGGTAAAGCACATCTGTATCAAAGAGAGAGGGAGTGGATTGAAGCCCTCCTGCAAAAAGGTGTTTTAATAACCTTAACAGCAATTTTCAGTTTTTGACACTGTGGCTGTTTTCTGTATGTTAGTGTTTGCACTTCTGAATGTTCAGTACATCTGTCCCATTGTATTTACCCTTACTCCTGTAGCCTAGGTCATAACAAAAAGGGTTCAATCACTATTGCCAGGCACCCAATATTACTGCTGCACATATTAAAACAGCACTGCCCAAGGCTAAGAATACAGCTTCTATGGGATTTGACAATATCCCTGGCTGTGTTCTACATGAACTACAGAGTTAACTGGCATCTCACCTGTGTGCCCTGTTCAGTCACAGCCTCACCTCAGGCTTTGCCCCTACCGAATGGCACATTACTATTGTCATCCTTCTCCACAAAGGAGGAGCGACTACAGACCCTGGGAACTATCTCATCATTAGCCTGACGAGTCTGATATGCAGAGCTATGGAACTCATCATCGTGAACTTAATAAACAAAAATACAGGGAATCTCCAAACTCTGGGTCCCACACAGTTTGGTTTTGTGAAGAATAGATCATGCCTACTCAACTTGGTTGTCTTCTTTGAGTCAGTCACCAGTGCAGTGGATGAAGGCAAGGTGGTTCATACAGCCTACCTTGATCTGGCCAAGGCCTTTGAGACCATTCTCCACTCAGGAATCATAGCAAAACTCACTAAGCTAGGCATCAATCCCTGTATCACTAGGTGGGTTGCAAACTGGCTCACAGATAGAACCCACAGTGTGAAAGTATCTAACTCCAAGTCAGACTGCCGACCAGTCACGAGTGGAGTCCCACAGGGTTCGGTCCTGGGTCCTCTCCTGTTTGGTATCTACCTCTCTGAAGTCCAGGCCAACACGAAGGGAATCTGGCTGACAAAGTTCACAGATGATTGCAAGTTGGAAGCTACTATTAACATCCCAAGTGATGTTGACATCCTACAGAAAGGCCTCACTGAGACCAACGAATGGTGTCAGAGCCATGGCCTTAAGCTCAATGCCAAAAAATGTGTCGTCATCCCCTATGGGAAAAACCCAGTTCTCATGAATTACCACATCGATGGCAGTCCACTGAACACAAAAGGTGTTATAAGAAATCTGGAACACAGTTTGACAGCAACTTCTCTTTTGATCACCACATTGCCACTGTGGTCAGAAAGTCCTTCTATGTGGCACATCTCATTACTAAGGGTTTTGCATCCAGGAAGAAAGAGGTCATTGTCTCCCTCTACTCTTCCCTCATTAGGTTAGTCATTGAGTACAATGCTCCATTTGGCATGTACCTCACTAAACACCTACAACAACTGGAGAGGCCACAAAAGTACCTCACAAAGAGGATCCTAGGCCTTAAATATTTGTCCTATATGGACAGACTCAAAAAACTCCAACTATTCTCTGTCTCATATCGCCTACTTAGAGGTGATCTCTGTTTGACTTACAAAGCCATGTCAGACCCAGATCTGTTAGAAATGCTACATCTAAAGAAATCCCAATCCTTCCACATCACACGCTCCAGAGACCTCAACCTCATTACCACAATCAACAAAACACGCTGGAGGGACAGGTTCATAACCCAGAGACCACCCATGCTTTAAAAAAGACTTCCCATACATGTCAAGCAGAGCACCTCTTCAAGAGAAATCTTGATTAGTGGATGGGAAATAGAAAATTCACCCCAGTGATCACTCCAGTGGCTTTACTTGACAGTGGCACTGGGAACTAAAGTTGGGTATCACAATGCCAGGGTAATCCTATGGGCTAGGCTTGTAAAGCCTCCAGGGCCATTAGCCTAGTACATACCTATAAACTTATGAACCTATGCACCTATCCAGCTAACAATTAAATACATTACACATTTTAAATTCCTTTAATATATAATGTGGTTTATGGCAAAATATGTATAGGTACAGTGAGGAGCTGCACTTGTCCACAGAAATGCTTTATTTAGGTTCATAGGTTGGTACTAGGCTATCAGCCCTAGGGCCTATACAAGCCTAGCCATAAGAATTACCTGGCTATTTCTTCCCACACTATTTACTTCCCTGGACCCCTGTCTAGCAGAGTGACTGATGTGATCCCCGGGGTGAATTTCCTATCTCCCATCCAATCATCAAGGTTCCTTTTGAAGAGGGCCAAGGAGGCGCTCTGCTTGACATGTATGGGCACTCTATTCCAGAGCCTGGGCAGTCTCTGTGTCAGGAACCTATCCCTCCAACATGTTTTGTTTATTGTGATGACAAGGTTTAGATCCCTGGAGCGTGTGGCTCTGAGGGATTGGGACTTTTTAAGTGTAGCATGTCCAACAGCTCTGGGTTTGACATGGCCTTGTATGTTAAGCAGAGATCACCTCTGAGTAGGTGATATGTGAGTTTTTTAAGGCGGTCAGCATATGGCATCTGCTTTAGGCCTGTGATTCTTTTAGTGAGGTATTTCTGTGGCCTTTCCAGTTGTTGTAGATGTCTTGAGAGGTACATACCAAATGGGACGTTGTATTCTATAATGGGTCTAATGAGGGATGAGCACAGTGGGACAATGACCTCCTTTTTTCTGGATGAAAAGCCCTTAGTGATGAGGTGTGCCACATAGAAGGATTTCCTGGCTGTTGTGGCGATGTGGTTATTGAAGGTGAGACCATTGTCCACCTGTGTCCCTAAGTCTTTTATCACACTTTCAGTGTTTAGTGTACTGCCACCTATGTGGTAATTCATGGGTACATGTTTTTTCCCCAAAGGGGATAACTATACATTTCTTGGCATTGAGCTTGAGCCCATGGCTTTGGCACCAAGCATTTCTGTAAGGCCTTTTTGTAGAGTATCCACATAATTTGGGGATTCAATAATGGCTCCCAGTTTGCAGTCATCTGCGAACTTTGTTAACCAGAGTCCCTTAGTGCTGGCCTGTACTTCAGAGAAGTAGATGCCAAACAAGATCGGTTCCAGGACTGAACCCTGAGGTACTCCACTTGTCACTTGTCTGGAGCTGGATTTGGAGTCAGCTACTTTTACAGTGTGGGTTCTGTCAGTAAGCCAGTTGGCAACCCATCGAGTGATGTAGGGATTAATGCCCAGCTTAGTAAGTTTATCTATGATTCCAGAGTGGAGGATGGTGTCAAAGGCCTTGGTGAGGTCCAGATAGGCTGTGTGGACTGCCTTACCCTCATCCACAGCTCTGGAGACTGATTTGAAGAAGTCAATCAGATTCAGGAGACAAGATTGGCCCTTCACGTACCCAAACTGGGTGGGGTCAGTGTTTCAAGGTTGCCAATATCTTTGTTTATAAGTTCCATGATAATACATTCCATGGCCTTGCAGATCAGGCTCGTCAGACTGATGGGGCGGTAGTTCCTGGGATCCAAGGTGGATCCACCCTTATGGAGAGGGATAACTGTAACTGGGCGCCACTCAGTGGGCACGAAGCCTGAGGTGAGCATATCATTAAACATGACACTTAGGTGAGGTGCCAGTTCATTTTGTAGTTCATGTAGTACACAGCCCGGGATGTCATCTGGTCCCATGGATGCTGTATTCTTAGCTTTAGAGAGTGCGTTTTTTACCTCTTTGGCCGTTATTACCAGAATTTGGCAATCTTCCAGTATTGAGATGGGCCATTTAGGGTGTGTGTGTGTGGGGGGGTGAAGCTGTCACTGAATCAGTCTGCCAGGATATTGGCAATATCCTTTGGATCAGTATATTTAATGCCATTCTGTTGTAGCTCAGAGCAGATCTGAGCATTGCCATTTAGATTCTTGGCATAGTTATAGAATGCCTTGTGGTTGTCTTTGGAATCTTTGGCAATTTTATTTTTGTAACTAGCTTTGGAGGATTTTACAAGGGATCTCAGCTTCTTACTGAGGCTGGTAAGGGAATTTTTTGCATTGTGGGATTTTCCTCTTTTCTGCAACAGTTTCTTCCTTTTGTTGTAAAGTTTGTTTATGGCAGGGGACCACCAGATTGGTTTCCTTTTTTTGGAGGAGAGTATCTTGGTTCTATTTGAGATGGCATGATTCATGCATGAGTGGATGTGCTTGTACAGTGCCTTAGTGTAGGACTCAGCAGTCGATCTGCATGGGTGTCATGAAGTTTGTCACTTCTGACTTGAGTAGCATAAAGTTGGCTTTGGAGAAGTTTTTTATGGATGTTTCCTTACTGGAGAGTAGGCGTGGGATGTGGATGTTTAGGGTGATTAGCTTATGGTCTGACCTGACCAACGAGCGGGTGACCATAGGTGTGGAGCATCGATTTCTCATGATGGTAATGACCAAGTCTAGGATATTGGAGCCCCTGGTAGGACTATGGATTAGTTGATCCAGAGCATTGGAATTTATGAATTCTAAGAACCGTTGGGCAAAGGTGTTGGTACACGAGTAGTTTTCCCAGTTAATGGCAGGGTAGTTGAAATCACCCAGTATTAGGGTGTTTGGTTGTGACTTAATATTTTCCAGTATGTTTAGAAAGGTGTAGTGAGAATCTTGGGGAATAGTGGGGGATCTGTAGCAAGCTACAATTTAGATTGCAGTCTTACCTAGTGTTAGTTGCACCTGGAGAATTTCAGACGCATTGTGTTGGGCAACTAGCCTGGTGGTGTGAATATCCTTGGTGAATATGGACACTCCTCCACCTTTAGTGTTTGGATCCTGGTTTGGTGGCCGAAAAGTGTGGTAAGAGTTGTAGCCTGGTATTGCAGGGCTGCTCTCTGGACCCTTGAACCAGGTCTCAGTTACTGCACAGATATCGAGGTTCTCCATTTTTAGGAGTGCCTTGAGAGTGTTCATTTTGAGGTTTAGACTTCTAGCATTGAGTAACATTACCTTCAGATTTTGCATGCTTGCACCTGTTACAGTGGTGGTTTTGTCCTTTGAACTTTGCCTAAAAATGGCACTATAGGGATGGCAAGAGCCTTAGCCATTAACCTGAATCCCAAGTGCGACAGGTGCAGACCATCTCTGGCAAAGCATCATGATCTGTCGATCATGTCATCCCAGGCAGACAGATACTGGATCCTCTTTGAATGACACCAGAAGCTTAGCCAATTGTTGAAGTCAATCATTTTGTCCTTCTATTGTGGCATCATTCTGGGCAAAGGCAGGATGCTACTCAAGGCTAAGGTCATACCTGCCTGGGCCACATGATCCGAGAGCTCTTCCATGTCTCTTTTCATGTAGTCCACGGAGGTACGTCTCAAGTCATTCACTCCAACATGGACAATGACAGAGTTATATTTGTACTTATTGTGGAGTGACTTGAGTGCATGCGTTATGTGGTGGATCCTGGCACCTGACAGGCAGCTGACTGTAATTTTCTCCTTGTTCAGCCTGGTGAGTGGGACATCAGTGTGCCTGACTATAGAGTCACCTATGACTAAAGTGTTAGGTATATGTCTTGCCTTAGGGGCTGTTGATGGGTGGCACACTGGTGTTGTGAGCTATGTGACACTTTGGTTGTGATTGGTGTCTGTTTACGTTTCAGCTTCGAAGGTCATTGTTGCTTGGGCAGGTTACAGTTAAGGGTCTCCGCATACGTGGATTTAGTGGTGCTATCAGTGGGTGTTGGTGGTATGAGTTTAGAAGGGCTATGTGTTGCTTGAGGTGTAGTGCGGGTGTTAACCTTCTCCTCTTGACGGTCTAGCACAATCTTGGGTGGAGAGAGCTTTGCTTCCAGTTTGGCTATGTAAGTGCATCTCTCACAGGTTGTAGTGTTGGGTGGTAGGAAGAGATGGTTGTCTGTGTACATGAGGCAATTGCTGCATTGCCCCAGTATGCCCAGATGCACCAGGTGGACAGGATAAATCACTGGAAACTGATCCTTGGACATGCCTGGCTTGGTGCTTTTTTTGAAAAGTACAGGAGTTGTTTTCCCCTTAGCAAGGTACTTTGCAATTATAGGCTTAGTGCCTACAATTAATTTCTCCTTAATTAATTATAAATAATTTCTCCTTATTAATAAGGAGAGTTCAGTGCTTGTATCAGTTTATGGCTTCCTAGTGCTTTCCAGCAGGTATTAGAGCAAGTGCTAGTCACAAGGATGCTTAAAGGTAAGATAAAAAAATGGTTTATCCTAAACACTGCAGTGTGCACTAGAGAAGTTAGATGTGAAAGTAGGTAACTTAGGTTTTACCTGTCTAAAAAGTTGAGTTTTAGTGGAGAGTCACTATTTTTAAAACAGCAAGATAGATTGAAAGGGGGTGATCACTTTTGTATTCTGGTACTATGGAATACAGTATGATGGCCAATAAATTTAAATAGCTGAAGGGGAGTGATTTCACAAAATGATAATTTTCTGCTTACTCAGGCAAACCAGTGAAAGCAGAGAGGAAATGAGATATATAGTCAAACTAACATAAGATGCAGGCAGCTAGAAAGACAGTGGTATTTAACACGGAATAGTAACAGAGTTGGAAAAAATTTCTGCCTGACTCACAAGAGACAGAGCGGTGGTCTCTTTTGAAGTTTTAATATGCAATTAAAAGAAGAATACAAGTGAAACACAAGGTAAAGAAAACAAATCACAGTATTCAAAATATAAAAAGGCAATAAACTAATACAAAATACAACAAATAAAAAGCAAACTAACCTTTCCTTCACAGCAAAGTGCAGCAGAGTCTGTGTGAGCCTTTCCAATAAAACGTGACTGACTGTAGATCCCCTGGATGGGACAGGGTATATGATGAGAAACATTTCCGTAAGGTCATGCATGCACAGGGGCTCTGGATGTCTGTGACATTGCCATTAATTGGCAGTTGTAACCATGTGGTTTGTCACATCGTTTATGTATCAACATGTGTATGTGCTCACAGCCATGAGAGGCACAATATGTGGAGGACAGCTGTAGGATATTACAGCATACAGCATTGGTAGCATGTTTTAGTTTGTTGATCTTTTGGCAACCAGATTTTTTAAGATCCTGGATTCATTCTTCATTTTGTGTTTTTTATAATCATGGCCAGTCATGCAGTTTTTAATCTGATCTCATAGCTCATGTCATCAGGGAACTATGCATGCCTGTCTTTGAACACAGTCCTTAGCACTTCTTTTATATGGTAGTAGATCAGATGGCAGAAGCAGAGATTTATTCATTTGTACATTGCAGACCTTGATCTCAGTTTAAATTCTGACTACCCACACACAAGGGATTCATCATGAATGGCAGAGTTTGAATAGTTGTTTCCATCTGTCCCTCCTCATCACAGCAGGCATTTATTATGATGCCTACACCTTGTCATGAGGTGACTTGCTATGATCAAGGAATTCATTAGTGGTGAGACTGCCTAAATCGTAACAATCATTTCTTTCTCCCTGACTGTTTCATGCAGAGTTCATGGTCTCTGTTGCTATAAATTGCACTCCCCAATTTTGACACACTTTCACTTTGTAAAAGGCATAATCTGGGTTATTGCTCTGGCTTGCTTATAGAATAACTCCAGATGCAGCCATATAAACATCTGGGAGCTGCGAATAAATGAAGATTATCATTGTATATTATATTGGAAGTTTATATGAGCTTATTTGTGTAGTTTTTTGACTTGTCCACATATCATAGATTCATGGCATACAGCTGAAGCTCACGATCATGTACAGGGACTTCCCAAACAGACAATAAATGAGTCCACAGAGACTGGCAAGGGACTTTTTAAATCAGTATTATGCAACAGATAATTTTCCTTTGAGCATCAGTAACTGTGCTCAAGAAATTATAGTTGCAATTTCATTTAAGCCAAATTGTATAAACGTAATAATCAAAAACCTCCCTTGACCTAAGTCAACAACCTGAGCAGTGATTCACTACAGTAATGAATGATTACATCTGCCCACTCTATCCGTCTCCCACACTAAGTGCTGATGAAACACGTGAGCAGAAGACAGAATGTACAAGCTAGTGGAAATCTACTCCCGCAGACAGGAAGTGAACTGGCAATAGTATGCAGCACTTAGTATTCCACAGGATCAAGTTTACATTCCTTTCCCCTGACTGCCCATCAGACTCTACATTTCAGGTTTATTTTTGTATCATTTTTAATTTTTTCAAGAGCATGTTATGCCCTCAAAAGTGCTCCATCTTCCTGACTGCAGCACTTCGATGAACTTAGTGATACTATTTTTAGCCTTTTAGCTTGTCAACAATTTAGTGGATCTTTACACCATATGTGTCAGCTTATACTAAACAAATATTTTTCATTTTATGGAGAGCTGCACAAAGGCAGTTAAATATAAAGCACACCCAATCATCCTCGTCAACATGTGCTCAGAGCTATCAGAAAGTTATACACAGCATATTGTAGAGCCAAACAGAGGATGACAGTTTAAATTGAAAAAAAAGGAAGAAAGAAAGAGAGAAAGAGGGGTAATGAGACATATAGCAGTGCTCTTCTTTATTTATGTATTTATTTATTTATTTTGTCTGGCAGGTCCATGAATCATTTTACAGCTACAACCCTAGCCACAAGAGCAAGAAACAATATAATACTTTTTTATCAATTTTTATCTTTTTTTATTTTTCAAATGCATTTGAATGAATTCCACAGTATTTATACATAACATCTTAAATAACTATGTACACTATTTACATTAGCCTGACACTATAACAGATCTTAATGTATACAGTTACGTTATAATTATGTCCAATCCATTATCAGAGTGTCTGATCAATTATTGTATAGTGGCAATCAAGGATAAGACCTTTAACCAAGGGTTGTTGATAAATGGCTTTGGATAAATTCTTAGTTCTTTAATTTTAATTTCCAATAATGATGTGGTCTTCAGTAGGCTGTAGAAGTCTTCCAAAGTTGGTATTGTGTTTGTATTCCATCTTCTTGTTATACACTTCCTTGAAATTGCAAGTATAGTTCATACTAGATACGTTTCACCTATTCAAATGAGGATCTTTGTTCACATTTAATAATACTAGAGCTTTAGTTCAATAAAGCATAAATGAGCATTTTTGATAGTCAATCAGTCTACTACTGGGAGGTCGGAAATAGTCTGTCTACGTATGGAAAGTCCACACAGACACTAGAGAACTACAGATTCTACACAGTATTAGACTATAGTTTAATACAAATGTCAAAATATGTGTATCTTAAATTCATTTGTAGTTTTCTCAATTCCCAGTTTTACTGTAAACTAATAACCAAATGTAAAGAACATTAGAATGTATAAAGTAGTACATCTAACTCCAGACTTTCCAAACACATTATAATCCTGCTCATTTGCATAACATAAAATAGAATTCAGCTTTCCAGATGACCTTATGCTGTACAATGGGCTGCACATTTAAATACTTTTTCAGTGAAGTGTATACACAGCCATTTTCTGTTAGCTTTCATTCAGCCCCACACCCCCCCCCCCCATCTGCATTGCCACCTGTCACCACCACCGTTAATGTACATTTCTTTGGGCATTTTCTTTGTCTTCACTGATGGTATGAATGAACTTGCAAAGTACTGCTCTGAGGGTTTCTTTGGGGAAATTGTTTACCAAGGATGTGCCAGTCATCTGACAAGCTTTTCATTGCAGTTACTACTTGTGTTTTCCCGATGAATGTTAAGTGAATGCTGCAACACATAAGAGATATGTATGTATCTACAACACCTTTATTTCATCCATCACGACTGTGTGACTTTCTGCAGTTGCTTACTACAGTCATTTCAGGGGCATCTTCAAAATATTAGCCTGCAATTATTGCCAAAAGTCAAATAGATTTATTTGAAAACTGCAGGGTCATACCTGGACATTGCTTGTCAGGCACTCGGCTCAGTACTGCTTGTGGTCTTTAGAATACTCATGCCAGTTTGTAATGTGAAAGCAGCTGCGTTTTATGCTTTTAAACACAACCTCACATAGTCACACTTATAACTTGCACATACAATATCCTGATAGTCTCCACTGTTATCTGAGCTTTATTGTGTATTGTTTGCCTGTGCTTTATTGTTTTCCCTATTATATGCCTTCACAAGGCCATAGACTATGCAGTTATGCACACTTAGCTTTCAACATTTGAAATTCAACATTCAGTGCTCCTTTACTGTGCTTGTCTCTTCTGATGACTGTACCTGTTTAGGTCATCCCCCAGATTCATGAATGGATATTTTCCATGCAGGAACAGTGTAGGAGCTCCTGCATGGAAAATAGCCACTGAAAATAGCCACTGAGCGATCCAGGAAAATGCCATTTTCACGTGGACGAGCGGAACTACATTGTTCTAGCATGGAAAAACGGCAAACATGCAAATCACCTCATTTGCTGGTTAAAACCATGCAAATGAGGTGATTTTACGATCCACCAAGCTGCCAAGTCTCCGTGCTAGAATAGTGTCAGTGCAGAAATGTATTCAGAAAATAACTGAGTACATTTCTGCAACTGACAAAACAGAGGCATGACAGCTTGTGGAAAAGCATGTATTATGTACATTAGACATGCAAATGGCCAAATATAAGGCCATTGGCACTGCAAAGAGATTAATTATTATGAAAATTAAACTTTTTTTTCCGATCTCAGCCGTTTAAGCATAGGGCGGTGCACAAATGGGATCATTCCAAAAAACAAATGTGAAAACTTAATTTTAAGTAAAATCTGCATTTTGCCATTATAGTCAATGGCATGCAGAATGTAAACAATGCCAGGGAGCACTGGTTGTCAAGGGGAAAGGGTCCATGTTACTGCAGTAACTAACAACCTATACACTGGGGTATGCAAATGAGGGGAGTTATACTGAATCACAGATTTTTTCAAAATGTCAGCTTGTACTTAACCGTGTAGGTGAAGCAATACAACAGTGCAAGTGTAAGAGTTGAATGACTTCATAAGGGGGGTGTGTCATGCTTGCTGTAAGCTCATTGGAGCCCTGTGACCCGTGTTTGCCCTTAGCTAAGCACAGCTAAGGAAGGGGGTGTGTCAGATATGCCTGAGCACTGTGTACATAGCCTAAATGGGTGTGCTCACTGTGCACCGGGATTTAAACAAAAAAAAAAAGAAAACAAAAGAGGAAATGGCAGCACTGTTTACATTTGAGCACTGGGTATGAGCAACGTGCATCGGGGCTTAAATAGGGAGGAAATTGGAAGGGGAAACAGCAGTAGGAAGGCAATCAAGGAGAACTAGCATAGCTGGCAGGTGGAATGTATCAGAATCAGCCAATTACACATGCAGCAGCCCAGCAAACTAATATAAACTATGCAAACACCCTACAGACTGTTTTTTCCCCACAAACTCTACACCACCGGTGTACACAGACAGAGTATTTTTAAATGGCAAAACTAACTAAAAATGTTAGAGGCTGCAGCTGCTTTACTTCATCAATATGTGCTAGAGACTGAGGGTGGTGAGGAGAAGAATGCTGACAACTGAACAACAGTGAGGAGGAGGAGAAGATTGTACAGACCCCGGGTAACCTACAAAGGCCTACATGAGCTGGAGATATTAGAGCGCTATTGGGTGGACAGGGACATTCTACAGCAAATCATTGAGCTGTGCTGGCCACACATCACATACAGAATTAATAGAGGGGAACTCATCCCAGTGGATACCAAGGTATGTGTAGGCTTAAGAATACTAACCACAGGTACCTTCCAAAGATGAACTGGAGATATCATGGGGGTCTCACAGGCATCAGCATCCAGAGTATTCCACCAGTTCCTGGATGCCATGACACAACATGCCAATGAGCACAAATATTTCCCCCCCACCACCTGTGAGGTGTTGACCAGACATATGTGTGTCTTCCACCGTATAACAGAATACCCTGAGGTAGCTGGTGCTATAGACTGCACACACATCCACATCAAAGCACTACCCGGCGAGTGGGCATAGGGTCTACATAAACCACAAGGGCTTCCCCTCCATCAACTGCCAGGTCATGTGTGATGCCCAGGGCATTATCATGAATGAGTGTGCTGGCAGCCCTGGACACTATCATGACTCCCACATTTGGCATTGCTCACAGCTGTATCAGGTGTTTGACAGGGGGGACATCCCATATGGCCATCTAGTGGGGGATACTGGCTATGCACTGGAGCCGTGGCTGATCACACCCATCAGAAATGCACACACATACGAACAAGAACACCATAATGAGGCACACGCGCATACCAGGATCATTGTAGAGCATGTGTTTGGGATGCTCAAGTCACTGTTCCGCTGCCTTAACATATCTGGTGGAGCCTTGCAGTACTCTCCAGCTACATGTACACAAATGTTCATAGTATGTGCCATGCTACACAATATGATCCTGCAGAAACAGTTGTAGCAGGAACAGCACGAGGCAGGGCCACAGAGCCCTCCACCATTGCCAAGGCCAGAACAGCCAGCGAGGGACTCGGAGGTGGAACATCCTCAGCCTGTCCCAGTAGGCAGAAGGAGGCATGCCCAGTATGCCCATGCCTTGGCAAAGAGGCAACTCATAGCACACATACTGACACTGTAGGGATCCAGGGACCGATACCTCTCTCCAACTCACACATACAGTAAAAGGGATGCCAAACATAACACTACCTGAGCTTTACCATGTATAGGGAGTGTACTATGTGCATCCAACATAGTCAGTACTCCAGCACCATCCTCAGTACTGGCCCAGCAACAAAGTAAGTTACCCTTCCTATCAATTACTGAATGGAGTAGTATGTTCTCATACTTGTATGTATGATATGGATGCAAGCATGCAAGGGAATTGGGTGGCTGAATGGCATAGCAGCAGACAGCTATATGGGACAGCAGGAAATTCCTAATAAATACTGGTGTTAACATACTAGGCAGTACTACAGACGGTGACAACCCCCCATCGCAATACATATGATGGCCCAAATAACTGTGGGTGTCAATAGGTCACACACATGGATGTCAATGAGGGTCAAATATACACCACCAGCATCACCCAGCAGGACAGGTGTAGATGACCATAAAGAAAGGTCAGGCTAAGGCCCCCAAATGATGGCAATGGTGAACAGTCCCCCATCAGACCTACACAGACATACTACAACAGGGCTGGTAGTTGCATTCTAGTTCTGAAGGGTAAGAAGTCTGAAAATGAAATTTATGCCATTAAGATCTAACGTGTACTCTACTGATATGCCTCCTTTCTGCATGATAGGTCACAATACAATATGAAATGGAAGCAAACAGAGTAACCAAAATACCAGTACAGTCATTGCAAATGTCAGCAGGCATGCACCCCACCCCACAATCCCACGTAGAAATGCAATAATAGATAGCCTGCAACACTCTCAAATGACCTACAGTCCTCTGGCAAAGGCCCATGCCTTTCCTAGAGTGCCAATGTACGGAATGTCAGGGGGTCCCAACTAACAACCTAACACAGTAAACAGAAAACAAATGCAAGGCCATGTTGACAAATGCCAGTAGCATGCCTCCCCATGTCCTACTGCAAGGACTGTGGACCAGGCCATAAATACTACTGGGATAAAGGCCCACCCATAGGGATATCTCTGAGATATTGCCTACATAATGTTAGGAAGAGGTGAGAATAACAGAGGGAGGGGGGTGTGGAAGCATGGATGTCATGGAGTGTGTGAAGTCAGAACTCTAATGTCCACCCATACTACTCCCTGACTGCAAACCCATGAATGAATAGCCACAAAACTGCTTGTAAACCACAATGTGAAGGTAAACTGACCATATATATGAGTCCTGCCTCTGGATAAACTGGGTGTATCTGTACAACTGAGAGGCATGGCCCCAGCAGGATATGGCCATTCTGTGAATTTGAGAAAAGCATAATAAGGGGATCCCCAGCCAGCATACTAACAAGGGACTGGACCATTTACATAGAACCAGCACTCTATGGTCTGTACTTACCCCTCCATAATGGCAGGTGTGTGCCAGAATGTGTGGTCTCAGCTTCAGTCATCTTGTATTTCCCTGGTAAATAACTGTGAGCAAAGAATGATAACTGTTAGTAGTTGATGACATGATACATCACAGTATAAAACAGTACATATGTCAGAAAATCTATGCTACAACCAAACATGTTAGACAAGCAGCACAGACAGCAATAGTTACAGTATCCCCCATATGTTATGCCCATAGTGTTTCCATATTGGCAACCTATCTACAGATATCCTGCAGAAACAGTTTGCTAGGTCTAGCTGTAGCACACAAAAGCCTGAACTGGAGTCCAACCTTTCTTGGATTGGATGCACACACTCAATATAGAAGGTCATACTGGGCATGCTCCTACATTTAGAGAAATGAAGCCAAAGTCTCACAACACAGTGGACTGCAGATATTGGTTATTTGCAGCTGTCTGTGCACACACACACTAAATTGTACACCATTGATACTTCACCCACACACATTGGATAGGAATACTCACACATATCTAAGGACAACATGATATAATATGTCAGACATACACACACAGAGACATGGGGAAGAGAAAGACAAAAAGTGACAAAGAGAATCCCATTATGAGGCCTTTCCCACCCAGTACACATCCCATTGGCCTATATCACATGATGTGCTGATGTCATTCACTGTAGAAATACCTTTGGTTAGCCCTTAGCCCTATAATCTCAGTGGTGCTTGTGATAACTGTGTAACACTACAGTACAAATAAGTATCCATGTAGCAGTCGTAATCTCAATCCTGTCAGATGTAAAGTTGTGTGTGTGTGTGTGTGTGTGTGTGTGTGTGTGTGTGTGTGTGTGTGTGTGTGTGTGTGTGAGTGTTTCTAGACGAATGTGGTTGAGGCCATTCACACTCGCAACACTTCCCTTACCCCTCCTTTAGCACTGCTGCTGATGTCACTCATCTTCAAAGATACCTTTAGACAGCTCTACAACATATAAGCTCTGTGGTGCTTGTGATAACTGTGTAATATTATGGTGTAGCAAACTAGTTAGGTAGGAGTTCTAATCCTGGTGCTGGCAACTATGAAAATATGTGTGTGTGAGAGAGTGTATGTGTCTTTGTAGAGACCTGATTTTGTGGTCATTCACACTTACTACACTTCCCTTATCCCTCTTTTAGCACTACTACTGATATCACTCATCTTCAAAGATACCTTTGGACAACTCTCCAATAGATAAGCTCCATGATGCTTGTGATAATTGCAAAATACTATAGTGTAACAAACTAATCAGGTAGGTGTTCTAATCCTGGTCCTGGCAACTGTGAAAATGTGCGTGTTTGTGTGAGAGAGTGTGTGTATCTTTGTAGAGAACTGATTTTGTGGTCATTCACACTTACTACACTTCCCTTACTCCACCTTTAGCACTGCTGCTGATGTCACTCACTTTCAAATATACCTTTGGGCAGCTCTCTAACATATAAGCATTGTGGCGCTTGCGATAACTGTGTAATACTATAGTGTAACAATCTAGTTAGGTAGGAATTCTAGTCCTGGTCCTGGCAATAGTGAAAATGTGCGTGTTTGTGTGAGAGGGTGTGTGTGTCTTTGTAGAGACTTGATTTTGTGGTCATTCACACTTACTACACTTCCATTACCCCTCCTTTAGCACTGCTACTGAAGTCACTTACCTTCAAAGATACCTTTGGACAGTTCTGCAATATGTAAGCTCTGAGGCACATGTGATAAATGCGGAACAATGTAGTAGCAATAACTACATAGATAGGCATTTGAATCTTATTTCTGGCAAGTGTTTGTGTGTGTACATATATATGTCTGTACCTTAAAGATTCTAGCCCCATTTACACCCAGTACACTTCTCATTGTCTGAGTTTAGCAGTCCTGCAGATATCATTCACCTTAGAAGTACCTGATGGCAATCCAAAACCATGTAAGGTCAGTGGTGCATGTGGTAAATGCATAACATAATGGTCTGAAACTATAGTTAGACAGAGATTTGAACCTCATTTCTGGCAAATGTAAATGTGTGTGTATGTGTAGGAAAATATTTTGTGAAATCTCTCACCCACTACATCACCCAATGCCAGTATTTACAAAGGGTGATGATGTTCCTCACCTTACAAGTATCTTGAGACAACATCCAAGATACTCCTAAGGTGAGGAGTATCTTGGGACAACATCCATCCTATAAGCTCTGTGGCATGTGCGATAAATGCATAACACTGTAGTAGCAATACATAGCTAGGTAGGGGTCTGAAACTCAGTACTGGCAAGTGTGTGTGTGTGTGTGTGTGTGTGTGTGTGTGTGTGTGTGTGTGTGTGTGTGTGTGTGTGTGTGTGTGTGTGTGTATCATCAGTATCCTGTGTGGGTGTTGGTGTGATTGTGTAATAACAGGATCCCTTGGGGGGCCGGGTTCTGCTCAATTATTATATTGAGGACCTAGTATATGTCCCAATGTCCACATTACAAGGCCAACAGCAGTTGTCAAACACCATAGAGGTTGGTGTAGACAATCCACAGCCCTAACTGTCTAGTGCCATGTGCAATGACTATGTGACAGTATGAATTAGTTAACAATATAAGCAACCCTTCTAATACTCAGAGACCACTCTCCACCCACAAATCATACACAAACACACACAGCTAGGCAGCAACCACTATATCAGTAGTTCTCCTGCAAACTGCCTCACAGATAGTACCCATGGTGTGATTGCAGTGGACTACATGCCTGCTGACCACAACAGTGCCACTGACATAAGGAAGTACTTTGATGTGTTACATCTTCTGACTGAGTGTGCGTTATCCAGCAAGTAAAAGGACATGGCACCCTCTTCCATCCCCTCAGTAGCTTAAGCAATGTGTACAGTGGCCCTTTTGCCATGTTCCCCACTGGACGGCTGCAACAACTGTAAAGTCTGCAAATCTACCCTACAAAGGGAATACCATGCCTTATACACATGTCCTGTATGGACAGACACCAATAACTCCAATGAATCCCCGTATCATACTGTCTAAATAGGTGCAATCACTACCTCAGTTACATAGCCAGGTCTCACCAAACAAGGTCAGAAATGCTACTTCTGAAGATACCAATCTGTGCACACAACATGCCCCAGAGACCTCAAACACACTTTCACACTTCAAAGAACATGCATGTTGGACATATGCACAACTCAGACACTGTCCATGTTATGGAATATAAATCACATACATGTGAAGCAGTGCACATCACTGGCCACCCAAAATATAAATCTGGATGAGTGGCTGGGAGAATACAATACCCACCCCTGAGGACCACTCCAGTGAATATACTCCTGAGCCACACTGGGGACTATTTCCATGTGGCCTGATGCTAGGGTATTCCCTTGGGCTAGCCTTGTACAGCCTTCAGGCCCATTCACCTACTATACACCTATGAAGCAATGAACTTATGGATCTCAGTTCTGGCAAGTGTGTGTGTGTGTGTGTGTGTGTGTGTGTGTGTGTGTGTGTGTGTGTGTGTGTGTGTGTGTGTGAATAGTAATCTCAGTGTGTTTGGTTGATGAATATCCCTTGTGGCTGTGGTTATTAGCAGTCAGAGGTGCGTCCAGACCACAGCACATATCATTCTCCATTCTACAACAGATGTAAATCAACATATACCTATATACAACCCTCAGCCCTACAATCCGTGAGGCATATGCAATCGCTGTGTTACACACCGGGAATTTCCGTGCACATACTGTACCCTGCCTATGACATGGTGGATGTGATACTACACTGTTATACCCCATGGTCTTGCTGCAGGGCCACATCCTGGTGACACACAGACACCTAGAATGGAATTGGGATACAGCATGTAAGAACACATTCAGTCAGCACTTCACTTGTGGGAGGAGAGAGGGGTAAAATTGACACTGAATGTGTTGTGAAGACTGTGGCTAATATCTGTTGTCTCAGGATAGGTATTTGCATTGTGCAATAACTCGCAGCATTTATGTTTAATGCTGTGGAGGTTGTTGATGTAACTATTGAAAAATTATATGGAGCTTACTGTGATGGATTTGATGTCTTCTTAAGACACTCAGTCTTGCTGGCTGGATTCTGCTAAAATCAAAGTCTGGTTATATTTGCATTCACAGTCTGTTGCATACAGAAACTTGCAGAATATACACTGATGAGAGATTATACTTTGCAACATCAACTTAGAGCAGTAACAAATAATGTTTTATAATAAACCAAATGGACTAGTGTTGCAGCTTAAAGTACTGTTCCACTTTACTTCTCATATAGTACTGATGATGTGAGAGATATAACATTTCCCTTGAGACAAATGTATCTCTACAAATACCCCTAACATAACTGGATTCATACAGATCTTTATATACAATTTTAGTCATGCACATACATATACATTTCCTCTTGGTATTCTATTTTGGAGAATTGCTCATCCTGTAGAAACAATACTAATTGTTGCAGATGCTGATGCAAACTGCTGACTTAGTGATATTATTTTTCAGCTTCCTTGTTTAACAATGTCTTGTCACATTTTTGCTGAATTTATAAGAAGCCAGCTTTTCTGACAGTCTGAACATCCCGTAGTCTATTTAGATCTGTGTATAAGAACATCTGTTCTTGTACCAATGCTGATAAACATGTCCTGTTGTCCATGCAGAAAAACATGTGTTTAAAGAAACACATTGTCACAATGTCATTGTCCATTCTTTAAAAGCATATTTTGCATTTTTGCTCTTGCATACATCCTGTTTTTAAGTCTGTAAGGGAAAAATGTCCATTCAGCAGATTCCTTATTTTCCAAGCCATGGTCATTTAGTATGAATGCTAATCACATATTACTAAACTCTGTTTCTGCATTTAAGCAAGCTTTATATTTCAGCATATTTACAGCAGAATTAATTTCAGCCTTGTATTCATAATATCCAACAACTATCAGAGGCTGTTGTGACTGTTGTCAGTGTCTGCTGCATGTCTGCCATCATAGATGCCTGTAGGGGATTCCATGAAGGATCCAAAGTTATATGTGAGGCTAGTAAAGGAGTTCAGCAGTCATGGAACACCACCTTTATCTGCAACAGTGTCCTCCTTCTGATGTACACTTTACTAATGTCAGGGGCCATCACATTGTCTCCCAGTGTTTGGAAGACAGTGTCTGGGTTCTGTTGGCTCTGGCTAATACCATGCAGTCATGTACCTGTTTGTACAGTGCCTATGTGTATGATTCCACAGTCATGCAGCTATTTCCCATTGCCATTGGTGCAGTGAAGTCATTCACCCCTGTTTTCATGGCTGCAAGGTCAGCTTTGAAGAGGTTTTGCAAGGTGGTTACCTTTGTGGGGAGTGTGGCTAGCATGTTGAGTTCTATGTTGTTTACAACTTGTGTGAATCTCACCATGCAGGGATTAACATCTGTGGATGAGCAACAGTCCCATATTTAAGTGGTCAACACAGGTCAAGGTTGCTGCATCCTCTACCAGGGGTCAGTATGAGCTGGTCCAGGACAATGGAAATGATGAATCCCAGAATTGTTGGGCCATTGTTCCAGCACTTGACTACTTTCCCCAGGTGATGGAGGAGTAGTTGAAGATTCATATTATGTCAGTGTTGCATTGGACAATCATAGATGGCAGGGTGTTAAGGAATGTGCATTGACAGTCTAGGGACATAGATGTGGACCCATAGCAGGCTATTGTCTGGATTGCACTATTACCCCAAGGCAGTTGTACCGGAAGTATCTCCAATGCATTATGATGGGCTACTAGTCTGGAGGTGTTCCTAGCCATAATGAATATGGAGACAACACCAACTGTGAAGGTGTGATGTGGTCCATGTTTGGGGGCTGACAGCTTTGGAATGCATCATAGCCTGATACCGCAGGTCTGCTGTTTGCTGCTGTGAACCACCTCTCCATTGCAGCAGACATGTGTCCTCCACTCCAACGACTGCTATGATTGACTGCATCCTGACAGTTAGATGTCTACTGTTGAGCAGCATGACTCTCAGATTGCGGCTGTTATGGTGGTAATAACATTAGGAACACTGCCTAATAAGGCATTATAGGGGTAGCAAGACACTTAGTCAGTACCTGGAAATCCAGCGGTGACAGATGTAGGACATGTGTGGCAAGTCATTGGGTTCTGTCAATCATATCACCCAAAGCAGAGAGGTGCTGGATCCCCTGAGAATGACACATAACATGTAAGCCAATGTTGCAGTCAATCATCTGTTGATAGTACTGCAACATCATTCTGGGTGACAGCTATACACTGCCCAGGGCTACTGTCACACCTGCCTGGAGCACATAATCAGAGAGTTCAATCATGTCTCTTGTCATGTGGTCTAGGGAGGTGTATCATAAGTCATTCACACCCACATGGATACAGAGTGATACTTGTAGTTGTTGTGGAGTGCCATGACTGGCTGTGTCATGCGTTGGATGCTGGCATGTGATAGATATTTGGCTGTTACCCACTCCATATTCAACTTAGTGAGTGGGATATGTGTGTGCCTCAGTATTGAGTTACCCATGATCACTGTACAAGTTGGTTAGACTTAGGAGCTTAGTTTGAGGGGCACACTGTATAGGTTAAATATATGTCCCTTGGCATGTTACATGTTGCAGTGTCTCAGTGGGTGTCTGTCTTGCTGATCTGTGCTGTTTGGGTAAATGTCCATTGAGTGCCTCTGGGAAGGTGGGTGCATGGCTTTTCACTGTATGTCATGGCTGTCAAAGTGGTGTCATGGTGAGCTACGTGTTCCACATGGTGTGGTGCAGGTGTTGATCTTATCTTCTTGAACTGCTAGTCCAGTCTTTCCTGGAGAGTGCATATGTCCACATTGGGTGATACATGGGTAACCCTCACAGGTCTGAGTGTTTGGAGATTAGAAGGGAGGGTTCTCTGTGTATATGAGGCAGTTGCAACAGTGCCTCAGAATGGACAGGTGCTCCAGGTTAATGGGTGAAAGCACAGATAACTGCCCTTAACACATGCCAGGAGGGGTGAACATAACTAGTAAGTACCGGGACTACATCTGTGATGAATGAGTGCTGCTGATGGCCCCCAAGTGTGTCACACTTCTTGATACAATAACCTGGTGAAGTGCCAAGTCATAACGCTAGTTGAAGTGCAAGACAGGAAGAACTAGCATGATGTACGGGTGGAACAGAAGGTACATTGTCTGCCACCTGTAATACATTACCACAGCTGTGCAGTTATCAGCAGCTTTGGCTATGTGAAAGTTTAGTAAGCTCTGTAGCGCATGCGGTAACTGCGTAACACTATATTAGACATATCTAGATAGGCAGGAGATCTAATCCTAATACTGGCCATTGTGTGTGTGTGTGTGTGTGTGTGTGTGTGTGTGTGTGTGTGTGTGTGTGTGTGTGTGTGTGTGTGTGTGTGTGTGTGTGTGTGTGTGTGTGTGTGTGTGTGTGTGTGTGTGTGTGTGTGAATCATATACTGTCTGGCTTATACCATATTTGACCTGTGTACTTCCCTTTACACTTCCCTTCACTCCAGTTTAGTAGTCTTGTTAATGTCGTCCACCTTAGAATTACCTTTGGATTAGGTGACACTGTATAAGCTTTGTGGTGTGTCTGATAACTGTGTAGCACTATAGCAGGAGTGGCTAGATAGGTAGGACTTCCAATCCTAATAGTGACAACTGTTTGTGTGTGTGTGAGGAGCATATGTTTTGTGCTTTTACCATTTTGATGTGCATACCATACATGGCTGGTGGCCACCTCCCACTGCCATTACTTTATATAGTGTGGTAACAGCATCTGCCTCACATGCAGTGGGTTAAACCATTGTACATTCCTCTGTACAGTGCAATATATACGTAGTTGGAAGTGGTCTGTGTGCCTTAACAATGACTATGTATGTGATATTATAGCCAAATAGGTCACAGTGAGTGTACTGACACATATGGCAGCATGAGGTATCATACATGACTGAAATATCATGCTGATACAATGTCTGCTGCCCTCACAGGTGGCCAGCCTTGTAGGTGCAATATATGAGTCTAGATGCTAGGTTTTACAAGTGAACTGTTCCTGTTATGGGTCACATTAAAGGCTGGAAGAGGTGTGGACTGCAATATTGTGGTCCTAATTAGTATGTAACAGGTACACCTTGCATCTTAAGAGGGGTGTGTGCACAATTTATATCCACTGTATATCACTAATGTGTCACACATGACCCTACCTTAGGTCATTTGTCCTGCCTATTTTGCTGGCCTCTGTCCAGATGTCTTGACACTGACAAGTTGTGAGGAATACTACAGGAATGTTGAATTAATGTCAGATAGGCCCCAGTGGTGACCACTGTGATGCAATACAGTTAACCCCCACATAAGTGAACATGCACAACAAGCAATATAGCTATTACATAAAGCAATATTACTATTACTGATGATTGTGTGCATGGTAAATTGCATGAGCTTCACATGCCTGGGGTATTTCCAGGCAACAACAGAATGATGTCATACTCACCAGCTTCAGGCTGCTGTCCCATATGCAGACCAGAGGGTCCTAGGTAATTATGAGAGGGAGTTATTGTCAGCAGACTCACATGTGGCCTTGGTACAGAATGGATGCAGCATCTCTGCACATCTACAGTATTAACCGTAATAATACACAATGTCCTGTCCTCCCCATAGATGTGCACCTCTGTGCATTAGAAATCCCCATCCACAACTGCAATCAGACCTGGCACATGCATGTAGATACAATACAGGTGCATGTATGTCTGATACATTAGTGTACTAATCCCCACTGGGCCCTTAACTGCACGTTCCTTGTCCAGTGTGTATGTGCAACCCACCTCCACAATGCTTCCCTCAGTGTCATGGCTTATGTGTTGGGCATGTGCCCCAAGTTTGGAGAGGAGCTCCTCTGTGGATGTCAGTGGGGGCTGGATGGCTGGGCCCTACCTGTGGCTAGCTGGTCCCTCCCTACAGCAATAGCCCACTGACGGGCATGGTGGATGAGGTCAGTGACCCGATGCTGCACATGCTCATAAGTTCTGCTGTGCAGGCTGGCATCATTTACCCTGTGGACCACACTGTTCCACAGGGGGTCCTCTCTTGCACATCTTCTGCTCTCTGTCCAAATGACATAGGGCATAATGTCCAATCACATATTGGGTGATGATGCCTGTTTCCCCAACAGAAACTGCTAGTAGGCTAGCACTCTGCATGTTACCTGGAAGATATAAACAGGAACAAAGTCACAGGACCTCATATGGTTGTCAAAATGCACATCAGCAGTGGTTATTACTTGTAAATAATCTGCACTACACCAAAGCCTTCCAAGCTATCATGGGTATAGCAGCTTGCATTACACGCCTGTCCCTGAGCTATCTTATTCCCCCCAATGTTGGACACTTGATTGCATAATCCTCTATTCTCCATTCATTTCTGTGTAGAGGGTTGACAGTGGGCATCTTCCATGTGGATGGTGTGTGGATGATGGCAGTTCTGTGTTGTATGATGGAGCTGTGAGCACATGCCTGAGTTCATGTAGAAGACAGACAGTGTGTTATTATGCCCCATGGAGATATGTTGTTGTTGCCATCTGTAGGCAATATGTACATGCTCACCATTGCTGAGGGGAGGAGTGTGGTTGATGTGCATATCCCCCTGTACAACTGGGGTGGACAGCGTGGTGATGTTCCCACCTAACCTGTGTGATGCAGGTTGCCTATATCCATGGCATGTGTGTATGAGGTGTTCTTTACCCCCAGTACAGGTTGAATTGTGTTGTTTCCTCTGAGACTTTATAGGTTCATAGGTTCATACTAGGCTATCTGCCCTAGGGCATTTACAAGCCTAGCCAGAGTGTGTTTGGCTATTGCCACCCATTGAATTGAGTTTACTGTGCCTTTTTTTTAGGTTAGTTTACTGTGCCTCTGTGTAGTAGTGACACAGAAGTAATCCCCAGAGTAAACTTACAATCTCCCATCCACTCGTCAAGATTCCTCTTGAAGAGAGACAGTGAGGGGCTCTGCCTAACATTGACAGGGATTCTATTCCAGAGCGAAGGGAGCCTCTGGTTTATGAATCTGTCCCTCCAGCATGTCCTACTTATTTCCGTGCTGAGGTTCAAGTCCCTAGAGCATGTAGCTCTAAGGGATTTGGATTTTCTGAGGTGGAGCATGTCCATTAAGTCCTGATCTGACATGGCTTTATACGTCAGGCAGTATGCTACTAAGTAGAGCTGGAGTTTCTTTAACCAAGCAGCATATGGCATCTGTTTGAGTCCCTTTATCCTCTTTGTGAGGTACTTTTGGGGTATTTCTAGTTGCTGCAGGTGTCGGGTAAGGTACATCCCAAATGGGACATTGTATTCTATTATGGGCCTTATGAGGGCTGAATAAAGGGGCACTATGACCTCCCTTGATCTAGATGTGAATCCTTTCATGATAAGGTGGGCTATATAGAAGGTTTTTCTAAACACTTTGGCAATGTGGTTGTCAAAGGAGAGATTACTATCTACTTGGGTCCCCAGGTCCCTAATTACTTCTTCTGTACTTAATGGATTACCACCTATGTGGTAATTTGTGGGTACTTTGTTTTTGCCAAAGGGTATAACTATGCACTTTTTGGCATTTAGCTTTAGGCCATGGCTCTGGCACCAGTTATCTGTCTCTGTGAGACCCTTTTGGAGGATACTTGTGTCAGCTGGAGAGTCAATTATGGTGCCCAATTTGCAGTCATCTGCAAACTTGGTCAGCCACAGTCCTCCCGTGTTAGCCTGAACCTCAGAAAAATATACACCGAACAAGAGAGGTCCCAAGACTGAGCCTTGTGGGATGCCACTTGTAACTGGTTTTGAGTCTGACATGGCTCCAGCAATTCTGACCATGTGGGTTCTGTCCTTGAGCCAGTTTGCAACCCATCTTATGACATAGGGGTTTATATTTAAGCTGGAGAGCTTATCTATGATGCCCGAGTGGGGTATTGTGTCAAAGGCTTTTGCGAGGTCCAGGTAGGCTGTGTGAACTACCTTCCCTTCATCGATGGCCTTGGTGACTGATTCAAAGAAGTTGACCAGATTCAAGAGGCAGGATCTGCCCTTAACAAAGCCGAATTGGGTAGGATCCAGTGTCTGTAGGTCCCCAATGTCTTTGTTTATGAGTTCCATGATGATCCTTTCCATAGCTTTGCAGACCAGGCTAGTCAGGCTTATGGGGCAATAGTTTCCAGGGTCTGTAGAGGCACCACCTTTGTGGAGTGGGACCACTGTCACTGTACGCCATTCTTTGGGTACATAACATGTGGTAAGGCTGAGATTGAACAGCAGCTTTACATGAGGGTTTAGCTCTTCTTGGAGTTCATGTAGGACGCAACCCGGGACACCGTCAGGTCCCATTGATACTGTGTTTTTTGCTTTGGAGAGGGCGGCTTTCACCTGAGCATCTGAGATGTTAGGGAGGCTGCACTCTGCTGGGATAGTTATTTGCTCTTTTGGGGGGGAGGGGGGAGGAGAAATTTGCACTGAATATGTCTGCCAGGATGTTGGCAATGTCTGTGGGTTCATTGTATTTTTTGTCATTTTGGATCAACTCTGAGCATATCTGGGAGTTTCCACCCAGGTTCCTAACATAACTAAAGAAAGCCTTGTGATTTTCTTTAGAGTACTGTGCAATTTTTTTCTTGAGGCTGGCCTTGGTGGATTGTATGAGGGATCGTAGTTTTTTTAGTACTGATCAGAGATGCCTTCCTTTTTAGGGATTTTGCTCTATCATGTAGTAGCTTCCTCCTTCTGTTGTACAGTTTATTTATGGCTGGGGTCCACCAGATTGGACGCCTGCCTTTGGACAATTAGGTCTTGGTTTTGTTTGGGATAGCATGATCCATGCATTCCTGGAGGTGTCCATAGAATGCATTTACAAAGGATTCTGCAGTTTGGGCCATAGTTTCCACTGGTCCGGGGGCCTTGAAGGATTCCACCTCTGTTTTGAGAAGTGTGAAGTTCACTTTTGTGAAGTTTTTCACTGTGGTTTTCTGGGTTGGGGGTGGGGTCAGGATGTGGATATCCAGTGAGATTAATTTATGGTCAGATCTTACCAATGAGGGGTATACTTCTGGTATGGAGCATAGAGTCCCCATGTTGGTGATGACCAGATCCAGTATGTTTTCCCCTCTTGTGGGAGTGGTGACTAGTTGTTCCATAGCATTTGAGTTTATAAATTCTAGGAACCTTTGGGCTAGGGTGTTGGGGCTTGAGTAGTGCTCCCAGTCTATGTTTGGGTAGTTGAAGTCACCCAATATAATGGTGTTTGGAGAGATCTTCATATTCTCCAGTGATCTCAGGAAAGCCGAGTGGGATTCCTGTTTTTGAGAGGGTGGTCTGTAACATGCTACAAACTGAAAAGCAGTTTTACCCACTGTTAGTTGCACATGAATGGTCTCTGATTCCTCGTGTAATGCCACTAACCTGGAGGTGTGGGTATCTTTGATGAATATGGATACTCCCCCTCCTTTTATGGTTCGGTCCAAGTTTTGAAGCCAAAAAGCATGATATGAGGTATAACCTGGTAGTGCTGGGGTGCTCTCTGGAGCCTTGAACCAGGTTTCTGTCACTGCACAGATATTGATGCTCTCCATACTGAGGAGGGCTTCGAGTGAGTGCATCTTGAGGTTTAGACTTCTGGTGTTGAGCAGCATTACCCCTAGTTTCTTATTCATTGCATTGTATTTTATTTATTTTACATTTTTTACCAGGGTAGTCCAACAGAATACATGTCCATTTTCAGCAGAGGCCTGGGGAGAAACGCTCCAAAGGTGGTTACATATACAATCATTACAATGTACATGTAGATCAGGAGTCATCATAACATTATACAAATATAACACATTTTATAGTCCAGTTAAATTTATACAGTCTAACAATCTTCTAAACTGGCATAACAAAGATATTTGAGTACCACTTACAGACATAGAATTAGTACACCAGTATGCATAAAGATTTAGTCAGGCTTGGAGCAGGGACATATCCCTTGAGACTTGAAATACTCCTTCAGAGCTTTTTTAAATTGAGATAGGGTGATATCTAGGGTAATGCTGGCAGGAAGGGAATTCCAAATTTTGCCAGCAGAATTGGCGAACAAGGAGTCACCAGCTGAGTTGTTGAATTTGATTGTTTGCACTAATAGTCTATTAGATGACCGGAGTGATCTGGAATTGGAGTGGGCATAGATGATGTTTTTCAGGGCAGGTGTATTATCTGGTTGGTTAAGTGCTTTGTGGGCTACAATAAGTTGATTATACTGAATCTGCCTGGGAAGCTCTAGCCATCTGAGATAATATAGATTTTTTACAATGATGTATTCTGTAGGGTACACCAGTTGCAAATCTTGCTATGTTGTTATAGCAACTTGAGAGTTTGTTAAGATCAGTTTTATTTAGGCTGGCAAGTAGAGGAGAAGCATAGCAGAGTGTAGAGAGTAGGTGGGAGTGGGCAATGGAAGTCCTAGAATATGGGGTAAGGAATGGCTTTATCCTATATAGTGAGCCCAGTTTTCTGTTAATGGTTTTGATTGTTTTGTTGACATGCACATCAAACTTAAGATTGTTGTCTATAATAATTACTAGCAGTTTTATATAGGCATCTGGAGAGATTATGGTACCATTAGTAGCCTTAATGGAGAGAGATAACGCGGTGGATCTTTGCATGGGGGTGAAAAGTAGGAGCTTTGTTTTATTAGGATTTAGAATCAGACAGCAAGCAGCAAGCCAGTTTTCTACTAGATTGAAAGTACTCTGAGTTATTGATAACAACTCTGTTTGCGAGGTGCCAGTGCAGCTCAACGTTGACTCATCTGCATATTTAATGCAGATGACTTCAGGGATGACTTTGCGGAGGTCATTTATAAAAATGGAAAACAGAAGTGGTCCCAAGATAGACCCCAGTGGGACACCTGGAGTGTTGTGTAGGAGGTTTGAGAGTTTGTTCTGCCATAATATGGATTATTGTCCATTGTTCAGGTAGGATTCAAACCATTGGAGGGAATGATTGCCTAGGGACATTGCTGCCAGGGTGTTGATGAGAAGATGGTGGTTAACCATGTCAAAAGCCTTGGACAGGTCTAAGAAAAGGGCTGAAGATAACTTGTTGTGGTTCCTGTTATAGGTTATAGCATTAGAGAAGGTGAGGAGAGCTGTAGTGGTACTATGATATGGCCTGAAGCCATGCTGGGAGTTAGCCAGTGGTTGTTTTGGGTTAGAAAGTACAGGGGTTGTTTATGGATGCATTTTTCCATTATTTTTGCCAGAGATGATAAGATGGCTATGAGTCTATAGTTGGATACCTCAGCAGAGTTGCCACTTTTATGGAGGGGTATGACATGAGATATTTTTCAGATAGAGGGGACTGGGGCTTCTGATATGGACTGATTATTTAGAATGGAAATGGGGTATGCTATGATATCAGCAGCTTTTTGCAAATATTCAGCTGGGAAAAGGTCTGCAGCTACAGAGTATGTTTTAATTTTTTGAGTAGTGAAGATAAGAAAAGTGTACAGTCTGGTTGAAAGCAAAAGGAGGGCTGGGAGCTGGGAGTGCTATCCAGTGGGTTAAAGGGGTTAAGGGGTATTTGGCTAGCAAGGGCTTGGATGGTTTCAGTAAAGAAATTAAAGTTGTTAGCAGCACCCATTGGTAATTTTTCAGTAGAGGCTGAGGGAGGTGGAGTGGTGGTTTGACCTGGGTGCAATAATTTTGGGGGGTTAATTTGGTTCCCTTGTTGGAGATGGAGGTATTAGTTTTTTATCTAATAGAATAGCTAATTTTGTCTCATTTCTTAGTTGTCTAAATTTGTTTGGTTTATAGGATCTTTTGTAGCATGCCATGTTGCCCATGCCTTACTTCTGACTATGATTTTTGTTTTAGTTTCTTTAGAGAGCTATGGGGAAGCTTTTGTTTTTACCCACGTGGAACGAGCGGGAGCATGATAATCGAGGATGGTGAGGAATTTCTTGTTAAAGTGGGAGACATCTTCGTCTAGGGGCAGCTGCTTTAGGGCAGCCCAGTTGCATGCTTTAAGTTCGTACTGAAACTTACTAGGATTGAACCTTTTACAACATATGTGGAGACACTGTTGCAATTATTCTTGGTGATGGAGTGAATATGTCTGATTTATAGTCATAGTCAGCCTTACAGGAAGTCACCCGTGAACCTACATGAATGCTTAGATATAGGCGGACTGGCTTCCAAGTTGTTGCCTGCACCTATGTGTCCCTGTACAGCAAATGTAGCAACCTATTATGTGGCTTGTGTATTGCTGATGTCCACTAAAGGGAATTACTCTACCTTGGTGGAGGCTGGATATACAGGTCAGGTACTGCTGTGTCCATATAGCTACAGTGGATATAAAGGGTACACACCCCTGATACACTGCCTGGTATTTGTGTAGTTAGAACATGACACCACAACAACTCATTTCATAACAATTCCCACCTGTAGTGTGACCTATAGCCTGTACAATTCAATTGAAAACATAACAATATGGTCTGTGAAAACATATGGAAATAATAAGCACAATAAGCCAGTTGAATGAGTTTACACACTCTTAAACGGATATGTTGTGTATGCACCTCTTCTGATGGTTACAGCATTCATCCATCTTGGTCTGGACTCTAACATCATGGCACATCTTCACTGGGCAATAGTTTCTCACCTTCGTAGAAACACCTTTGATTGTATTTCAGTGGAATTGTACAGGTTAAAGTCACATTCAAGATGAGAAACATTATGAAAAGATCTTCTGTGGTCTGATTGTCATACAGCACACATATCTGGCATTCCAATAGGGGTGTGTACACTTGTGATATCCACTGTATATAGGTGTTGATATAGCTGGAAGTGGTAGGCATGAACAGAGGGTCATAACACAGGTGGACACTTCTCTGATTACTATATGTGTTACATAAAGCAAAGGGTTTAATAGATGTAAAATGTAAAAGTATAATATATTCATTTTATGAATAGGTATAGTCGATCAAATGTATATTTACATAGTAGTTTTTAAAATAATATACACATGTACACAATTTTATTAGAGTACATATGTACAGTAGGTTATAATTGATAATGTTTTTAATGATATGAAATGTTCTTGAAAGAGCCATTTCCTTTTTAAGAATTCATTATTGTAAATTAAGGACATCAATTAAGTAATTATTCAATATGTAATATAGTATAAATATGTTGGGTTGAAACAGTAGTATGTATTCTGAAGAAGTTCGTATGGACGAAACCTAGGTCAATAAAGAAGTTTTTGCTGAAGGAACGTGTGGTGGCTTTTCGTTGGGTTGTTCCAGTACTACAAGAATAAATTCAACAATTTTGGGTTTGCTTTCATCTCCTTATTGGCATCGGCTACATCTTGCTGTTTTCAACAAGTTGCAGTATTTTTCCTGGTTACTAGTCATTATGGCGAGCGAGAGTGGTTCGGTGGATGTCGGGAGTATGTTACAGCAAATATGTGAAACCTTAAAAGAACATTCGGTTCTTATACAAAAAATACTCACAAAAGAAGCGGTGGAAATAATACAATCAGGGGAAAGTTTGGGCTTACCGCTCACACAACCCACGCCACCGGAATCAATAACGCAAGGTAATTCTGATATATGTAGTAAAGAAAGAACTGTTAAAGATACAACTTGCTGGAAAACCAATGCCTTCAGTTTTCAAAGTTGTAACACTAGACAAAGTTCAATAGTAGAAGTAATACATGAATCACAATCAATGCAAGAAATGTTGAGAACATTTGAGAAAAAACTGTTTAAACTGAAACGGACACAATTAGAGAACTGTTATCTGACACGTAATATAGAATTGGGAATAATTCCCAAAGGTTTACGGCTTTGGAGATATCCAAACGGCTGTGAACAAAATGTCAACATGTTGAAAGAACTACATGATTTGTTTGACAATTGTGGTATCCGGTTGATGGAAATAATGGTGAAATATAACAGTACAAAAATTGAAGAATTATTAATTCAACTAGAAGAATTAAATCGGAACATTTCAAAAGATCTTCTCTTTGAGCATGCATATGATCAGTACACGCACATTATATCAGATGTTACAAAATGTTGTGATATTTTATTTCAAAAGAAAAGTAGTAAAATCCAACGGGACATACAAAGATATGCGCAACAACAAGCATATCCAAAATCTGGTAATTCTAAGGGTCAACACCATGGTAACCCACACACAAAGAACGTTTCGGCAGTTAAAGATGAAGTCAACCCGCCGTTCGAAGGAGACGACGAGAATACTTGCAATGAGGGTGAAGAAAGCATGGAGGAAGGCGTTAGGCGTTCTAATCGACTGAGGAACCAACATGAGGTCCAAATCCAACATGAATTTGAAAAAACAGGTGCCAGACCGAAACAGACTTTTTTGGGACTTACAGCAGGCAGGAAACGGAAAATGTAACCACAGATGTTGTGGTTCAGGCGGGTGTCAGCACAGCGGCATATAGTCCTTTTGGACCCATTGACACTCAACAACCGCACGAGTTGGACAATCACATTAATAATGTGAGTAAGCCCTGCCTAGACTTACATATTGGTCTCATTGAACATGTAGAACTTTCTAAAACACTGGCGACTTCTTCCAGTATTTTAAACCCTGTAGTGAATGTAACAATTGATAATAACAATATGTGTGAAATGTACAACAGTAATGATTTAATATCTGAAGGGAAGCAGGATGGTGACGATAATATGAATGATAATGTGTTATTAGAATTAAGTATATACCAATACAATGAAAATGGGGTTAGTAACGGAACAAATAACGTGGGAAGTGTAAGTGCTGACAAGTTAGTATTTGAAAATGCAGAATGTTATAGTAATGAAGTCAATTTTCATATAGATTGTAATCCAGACCATTACATGGTTCATAACGATAATTGTATGCAATCACAAGATATAAGTACAGAAATGTATTCCAATGTAGACACAGTACCGGATGTTAACGATTAAATTTTTTTAAGTAATCCAAACATAGTAATGAATACAAAACATGACTTTAAAGTGTATAATTATTCTTCAAAGAACATAACAGTGGAACATGCTGATTTATTCTCCAAAGGGTTCAATTATGTTCCCTGCAAAAAAGGCAATATAGTGGAATCTATACTTGATTTAAAGTTATTTTCACGGAAACTTAATTTAAAAGTATATTTTAATAATAAAATTGATTATCAAAGTAAACAAGATAAGATGTTTACAAAACCTAGTTTATTCAATCCACCCATGAACGATGAAATAGCGAACTTTGAAAAGAGAAGTGAATATGATGTAAGAACATTTTATAAAAAATATAAGTATAATAAACATTTCAATATGACTAAAACAGAAAGAACATTACTTAAAGATATCAATAATGACTCACAATTAAGAATTATGAGGCCAGATAAGGGTAATGGTATAGTTATATTAGATTATAATGATTATAGTTCCTATATGACCAACATGTTACTAAGTGACACATAGAAATAAGTAAAAATCAAGTAAATATAGCTTTTAGAAGAATAGAAGGAATGTTGGATGATATGTTATACCAAGGGGAAATCACTGAATATGAACATGAATATTTAAAGAATGAATACCCAGTAATCAGTGGTATCTTCGGAATACCAAAAATACATAAAGGCCTCAATAATTTGGAATTTCGACCTATTGTAGATGGGAACAGAAGTGTAACATGCAACATAAGTCATTATTTGGATCATTTCTTTAAGGAAAGTATGAAATGTTTTAGTTATATAACTAAAGACTCATGGGATTTTTTGAGTAAACTAAATAAAACAGTCATGAAAAATGAATATACTTTCGTAACAATTGATGTTGTAAACCTATTTACAACAATTCCTCATGATATTGGCCTTATATGGCTAGAAGAACAATTGTTTGAGACACATTTATATGAACAAGAACAAATCAATACTTTAATAAATTTGATGGAAATTGTCCTAAACAATAATTATATATATTTTGAAGGAAGTTATTACCAGCAAGTAAATGGGGTAGCCATGGGGGCACCATGTGCCCCCATGTATGCAAACCTAATAATGAGCTATTGGGAACATAATTATTTGTTTCAATCAGATTTCCGTAAACATTTTGTAATGTATACTGGATATTTAGATGATATATTTATCATATGGGACCAAGATAAAGATATGTTAAAAATCTTTTTGGAGTATATAAATACTACAGTAAAGTTTCTAAGATTTACACATCATGTTCATGATGAAAAAATTAATTATTTAGATGTAGATATAATATACAATAAAGAAACAAATATTTTAAAAACACAAATACACAGAAAGCCCACTTTTTCTAATGCATACTTGCATTTTGACAGCTGGCACCCTGACCATCAGAAAAAAGCTATTATCAAAGGGCAGATGGTCAGGGCAGCCAGAATGGTAAGTGAAGAGCAGGACTTTATAGAAGAATTAAATTATATAATGCAACTATTTATGAACAGAGGATATCCAGAACAATTCTGTGTTAAAATATACAATGAAGTAAAAAATAAAAGGCAAAACGGAATTTATACTGCAATATTAAAAACTGGCCCATTGAATAAATTAATATTGGGTAATAAAGGAAATTTAGAGAAAGATTATTACAATAACGTACCATTGTATATTATTAATTACAATGATTGTTTTAGAGAAATAGAGAGTATAATAAAGAAAAATTGGGATTTCTTTGTGAACGACAAAATTGGGAGACAATATTTTCATGGTCCAATAAAATTTGTATACAAAAAGAGTCCATCTCTTAAAAATATATTAGAAAACAAAGGAAAAATTGACAAATATAACAACAGAAGCAAAGGCAATTTTAAATGTGGAACATGTAGCACATGTAGTCACATTTATTATTCAGGTACAGAAATAATGATCAATGGCTGTAATATTAGGATACATGGGCATTATAATTGTTTAACAACAAATGTAGTATACATAGCTTTATGTCAACTGTGTAAAGCCTTTTACGTCGGGAAAACAAAAAGGCAGTTTAGAGAGCGGATCAAAGAACATCTATTGGATATACAACAGCATAAGAGTACTAATGCTTTAGCAAGACATATTATTGAAAATAATGACCACAAATTTAAATTTATGGTCATTAATCAAATTAAACATGATCCACAAGGAAAGATAACTACGTATCATTTGGATATGGAGGAATTAAAATGGCAGATAAGTCTGAATTCATGTATTCCACCAGGGATAAATGAATATATGACTATCATGCCATTATTGAAATTGAATAGAGTATATGGTAACTAGATAAGGCATTAATCACAATAACATATACACATATACATATTCATTATATTTATTATTTTTATAAGACTGTCAATATATTATATAAAATTGATCAAAATTATACTATTTAATTATTATTAATTTTTAATTTTGAAAGTGTGAGTTACAGTAAATTGGATTGCATACAAAATTGATTACATATAATATATAATATTTGTATTACATAACATTTATAATAGTAAATAAAATAATACTTGTCAGCATTGTTATTAAAATATGCTTGGTTCAAATTAGTTGTATTTATGGTAATATGCAATTTATATTATCATTTCATATCACTATACCTTTAGTATACTGTTAAATATTCATATATATATTAAATATTAAATATATAAGATATAGTTGGATGAGGGATATATACATCATTCATATAGATATACATATATCTTTAAATTTAATATTACATTATATATATACTATATGTGTTACATAAAGCAAAGGGTTTAATAGATGTAAAATGTAAAAGTATAATATATTCATTTTATGAATAGGTATAGTCGATCAAATGTATATTTACATAGTAGTTTTTAAAATAATATACACATGTACACAATTTTATTAGAGTACATATGTACAGTAGGTTATAATTGGCAATGTTTTTAATGATATGAAATGTTCTTGAAAGAGCCATTTCCTTTTTAAGAATTCATTATTGTAAATTAAGGACATCAATTAAGTAATTATTCAATATGTAATATAGTATAAATATGTTGGGTTGAAACAGTAGTATGTATTCTGAAGAAGTTCGTATGGACGAAACCTAGGTCAATAAAGAAGTTTTTGCTGAAGGAACGTGTGGTGGCTTTTCGTTGGGTTGTTCCAGTACTACAAGAATAAATTCAACAATTTTGGGTTTGCTTTCATCTCCTTATTGGCATCGGCTACATCTTGCTGTTTTACAACTTCTCTGATTAATACCTGATAATCATGCCTACTCTAGTACCCATATCAGTGTCAGGGCAAAGCAACAACCAGTAGCTGTACACATTTATGTCTGTTGTATGCACTGACACTGATATTACACACATGTGCAACATGCACAATCTATTTACCTGACTGCTTGAAATCCATGTGATTAGTTTTGTGCCTTCCAGATGAACATATGCATGCATACATGTGCTCAGGGGATACCTGGTATACATTTCTGTTGTATGTTAGTATGGCACACTATATTTACAGTCTTCCTGCTCAATCATACTTTTCAACCTGTTACAGCAGTACGTCTGGACAATGGCATACATAAATGGGTGTCAAAAGGGACATCAGTATTGATGCTGTATTAATATAGCTGCACCATGCCTTGGTATGTTGATTGCACAGTAGAGTTTGACATCACTGTGATAACCCGGAAGATGTCCAACAGTCATAAGTAGGCTATTATGTTACAATGTCATTGCTCACAGACCTGCCAATGGTTTGGCTGACATAACACAGGTATGTGTTTATGTGACTACAGACATCAGTCACAAATGTGCTTATTGTCCAGCAGAACACTGTACAGTTGAATGTTATTAATTCAATATATCACATGCAGTTCAAAACATGTCTGCAACAGTACTTTACTATGCGCATGCCCTCTATTACCTATAGGTCTCTCAGCTTTACAAGACAAACATGTATCATACTCATAATCACAGGTAACATGGATATGGAAAACACCCCATTAGCTGGTCTAGGAGTGGTACAGTCACAACTGTTTGACAGACACCCTGAGGTTGTCATATATGAGCTGTCCTTTCCCAGGGTAAGTCGGGCTCCTGAGCTGTGATCCTACCTCACAAACTCTCAGAGCATCACATCTGGACAAAGCCTAAAATGATGTGGGGATAAAAAGGGACAGACTTTAAATATTCCTGTTACAAACACAGGAAGTTCATAGAATGATACATTTTGCATTACAGTGAATATTCTTAAGGATGTGGAGTCTTAAACTTAAGTGTCATTACTTTATGACTTCAATCCTCAGCTATTTGCCAGAAAAGTACAGATTTCTGGAGGAACAGACAAAAATATATGATGGTAAAATGTGGACATTCTGTGAAGATCTGTACAGTTGAGAGGTATATCCGTGATAACTCCCACTGCAAGAGGCCCAGATGCTATGGCCATAGCAGCTGTTTAGCAGGACATTAGTACAGCAAGTGTTGTTGGGACATATATTCCTCCAAATCATATTTCCCATTATTACAGATCAAGTACTACATTCAATTACTTGCTTACATGTTCCACTCACTTTTTTCTTTCTTCTCTTTTTCACTTTATGTTTCATTTGCTATTTCTCACTCTCTCTCTCCATATATGCACTACAGGCATAGAGCTGGTTTGAAAAGGTGGCAGTGTGGCTTTTGTAGGTGATGCTCATAACCAGGTGATGGCCTGTGCAACTATTGGGGTTCCCCACTTGCTAAGAGCATGCAGAGCAGCTGTCTAGTTCTGCCAATAGCCAATGTCATGGCAACACATTCCTATAAAAGAGTACTCCATGTTGGCGTTGGCCCTTTCCCTTACTTGTGAGGAAGACATCATAGAGTTGTATGAGCTACTACCACTTACAACAAGACTTGTGGAGACAAGCCAACTATATAGTGGAGAAGGTTCAAGACTTAGGGGCAGAATGTGAGTATTGCTGTTATATGTTTGGAATACTGCTAGTTCAACAGGGTTTGTCTGCACATGCTACTTCTGCATGGGTTTCAGTCTGACAAAGTTCTGTCTCTGCATAGCTCTCAACTCTAGGGCCCTCCACATAATGGCCACAGGTTAGCCTGTTATGTAAGGGCTGTTCCCCAGACAGGTGTTGTCCTTGGCAAATCAGTAGCATACTCTGGTGATTGCATTATGCAGATGGTAACATCCATTTGTTTTTCTGACTTTATATCCCTCAGAGAAGATACGTTACAACAAACCCTGTAACACCAGCAACTTTCTCAGTGTATAACAGCAATATGTCAAGTATGGCTGTGTACTTGGGCTTCTGTCCACCGATTATGTCAGGCTTTGTCCAGATGTCATACAGTAGTAGGTGGATAGGTATACTGGTCTATCAGTATTTAGTGCTGTAATTTCTGCTAAGGGAAATGGCCGGGAAACATGTTGAAGTCTGTATATTCAAGAAGGTTGGTGTATAGAGAATGCTCTTAGATGCCCTTGTATCATATTTTATGTGGGGCACAGTAACACATGTTTTAAAACTAGGCTGTTAGAACATGTGAGACATATTATCGATAAGAAATATGACAGTTCTATAGCCGTACATTTGAAAAAAATCTCACCATGGGGACAGTAGTGGGTCCCAAGGTACTGTTTTTGAAAAAGTTTGTTCCTCAGTTTGATGAAACATTCATAAGAGGACAATTGTATATACAGACTCAATGTATTAATATTAACTGTGATATTTTATCCCATAGGGGGTTAAATGAAGAGTGTAATTGGAGGCTGTGTATTCAATTATGTAATTAGGTGTTAATTGCTTCTTGTGATTAAGGCATGTATTTCTGGTAATGTTTTACTCCTTGAAGGCTTTGGCCAAGACATCAGAGTATAATAAACATATGTGAATTACTGGATGGTTGTATTTTTCTTTGTTATATTCAGACATATTATTTTGATTTGAGGTTTTGATAAAAGGTTGTTGCATGTCTGGCCATTGTGTATTGCCTCTCATGATTTTGTAGCAGTGTACCATTCACTTATTTATTTGGACTGTGGGGAAGCAGATGTGAGTGTTATGTCTGCTTTTGTATCCAACTGTGCATGCTGCCCCAGTTGTGTGTGGTCTATCAGCAGCATGTGTGTGTGTGTGTGTGTGTGTGTGTGTGTGTGTGTGTGTGTGTGTGTGTGTGTATATATATATATATATATATATATATATATATATATATATATATATATATGTGTTGTTGTTGAGTCTTTCGGCTTTTCCCGGTTAGGGGTTGCCACAGTGGAACTCTGGTCCGCTAATGATTGGCAGTAGATTTTTACGTGCCGAGTTGCCGGCCCTGACGCACAACCTTCAATGAAGATATGCCCATTCACGCATGTCTCCACACAGAAGACGCTCTAGCTGAGAATCGAACAGGACAACATCTTACTGTGAGGCGACAACGCTACCGCAGCACCACCACCGCAGTGGCATAAATATATATATATATATATATATATATATATATATATATATATATATATATATATATACATACATATATATATATATATATATATGTGTGTGTGTGTGTGTGTGTGTGTATGTATTGTAATATATCTATATATTGTAGTACACATATATGTATCTCCCTACATATCTCTCTCTCTCCTCTATGTATGTTTCTATTTATATATATATATATATATATATATATATACATATATACAGATATATATATATATATCTATATATATATATATATACACATATATACAGATATATATATATATATATATATATATATATATATATATATATATATAGATATAGATACCAATCCTTCTTAATTGCACCGTGTCTCATCCCTATTGTAAACTGGCTGTAAAGAAGGGTATGTTTGAGAAAACATCCTAAAAATGTACAGCTAAGGCACCTTACTGGTAAATTGCATTGACTATGGTGTGTAGGGTCTTGGGTTCAAGACCTGCAAGGACTGTTTATTTTGTTGCTAGGCAGAACAAGGTATGTTAGATACAGAGTGGTTAAGGCAGTTTTGAGCAACTTTGAGCATGTTTGCATGGGTTTGCACGATGGTAAGCGGTGCTAACGTATGGTTAAATGAATAGGCGCTTACATTGTTTAGGCTTTACTGACCAGCGTGCAAATCATCTTAGCATTTACATTTAAGGAATTCTTAACCTGTTAAGCATAGCTCAGCCCTGTTAACCTTAGGTCACATTCCAGTCTGATAAAATAGCAGGGTAATGACATCTTTAATAAGTGTATTTAACTTCCTCTGCATAACATACTTCTATATGCTGCCATTACAGTAGCAAGGGGTGTGAGTATACTGTATGGGACACCTGCATATACATGGGTAGTACCACAATCTTTTCTCTTTGTATTTGTTTCATACATGGGTAATATCCTAGGTTATATGCAGTCACACTTGCATGTTACACCAGCTATATTGCACTGGTTGAGAAATATAGTTTAACCCATATTGTATCATTACATTACTACTTTTAACAATGCTTTTCCAAGTAAGAGTAGATTACATATTGTAGTACTGGGACCATACACCCCTGCATGCAAAGCTGAACTCTGAATACTGACTATCTTGTTTTTGGTGTTTGAGCTGTATGTTCTTATGTATCTCCTATTGGATATTGATCTGATATGTTGATATTAACTGTAGACTACTATGTTTTTTGGACATGTCATTGAGGATTGCTGTCATGTACTAATGGCGTACCTGTCAGTTTCAGGTGTCTATCTTTCAAAACATTCATCCTAATGCATAACCTGTTGGCTATCTACTTTCTGTCTGTCTTCTCTACAGATGTGCAGATATCAGGTACTTCTATGGCCATACCATTATGTAGGTGCCCACATTGTATTGTGATGTGGGCCTGGACACTGCTGCTAGTTCCAACATATGGGACATTCCTTAATGTGAGTCTTACATTT